>NC_056743.1:553904889-554165798 GCF_019279795.1 Protopterus annectens | reverse complement strand
AACAATAATTGACTTTGAAAACTGGCTTAGTTTCTGGTGCCTTTCCAAGGGGATTTAGCACTTGAGCATGGAGGGCTATGGTTAACAAACTACATTGCCTTGCAAATGATGGTTTACATCTTTCTCTCCTAGACTTCCTAATATTGGTTAAAATTTTGTCTACCCCCTTAGAGCCTACTGACATAGCAAATAATACCCAAAGATTTTGCATTTCAGTACTAAGAGCCTAAGCAAGACACTCCACACTCTCCAGTCTGTCCTCACTATGAAGAATATAGACATGTAAATGGCTGTATAGAGGTTGCTGTACCTGCTACAAGAAAGCCATAAACAAGCTCTAATAACAAATCACACTGGTGGCATCTAACCTTAATAGGGTATTTAACGAAAGGAAAAAAATTCATGGCTAATATCGGGAAGAGCAACTTCCACAATGATACGAGGTCTTTGATTAACCTAAACTGGAAACTTATCTGGACTAGTTAACTCCAGCAAGGCACATTATGAGGTCAAGATAGCCTCATAGTCTAAAGACAATTACACTGCTTTCCACAGCTGTGTCCAAAACCTCTAAGGCAGCACACACCAGTGTGCTGAACTGGACATCAGTGGTGCTGCCTTCACTGTCTGACTTCGCTAAATTGATGGCTGAAAAAAATTCATCTCAAACTCTCACTCCCATTCCCTCTGCCTCCATCAATATGATACCTACTAGCAATAACCCGCTACCAGCTATTAACAGAGAGCACGTTCTGGCAGTGTTTACTAATGCCAAAAACTCCACCTCAGTGCTCCCTAACATCTTAACATCATCTTGGGATGCCTCTTAAATAGCTGGAAACAGATCTATCAGGAACGGTTGAGTAAAGTTGCAGCCATAGCCTCAAAACAGGCTTTGCACCATAAAAATGGAGGACTGCAACAGTTACCTCACTCCACAAGGTTGGAAAATCATCTGACCTCAGAAACTACAGACTATTAGTCTGGCTACTCTAACATGCAAAGTTCTGGAACAAATGATCGTGGAAATGATCAACAAAGACAAAAATAAACTTCAGACACTGTACTCAATCCAGTTTGGCTTTGTCAAGGGAAGGGCATGCCTACTAATTCAGATGGATGACTTTGAGAAGGTCAACAAGACAGTGCATGAAAGGAAAACAGTTCATACTGCCTTCCTGGACCTGGTTAAGGTGTTAAATTCAATACCCACTCAGGTATAGGTTCATAGGTTTGTAGGATGATACAAGGCTATTGGCCTGGAGGCCGTTATAAGCCTAGGTAAAAAGTTTGCTGATGTTTCCTCAAAGTCAGCACCTAATTGACAAACTCAAGAAACTGGGCATAAACCTGAATGTAACTTACTGGATTGTAAGCTGGCTCAAAGATAAAACCCAGCAAGTCAAGGTTGTTAAGACTGTTTTCCAGTACATGACCTCAGGGCTCTATGCTAGGACTGCTCCTATTCAGCATCTACTTCTCAGATAAAGGCTTATGTCAGTGGTCTTTGGCTTTCCAAGCTCACAGATGAGTACAAGTTGGGAGCTATCATAAATCCCTCCTTGACAAAAAACATATTACAAAATGATATATTACAGACAAATGACTGGTGCCAGTCATGGACAAAAACTCATTGCCAAGGAGTGAGTTGTAGTGCCTTTTGAGAAGACTGCCACCTAAGCTAATTACACCATCAATAAGACACCCTTAAGAGTTAGCCCAGTAGTCAGGGATCTGGGAAAATATGTAGACAGTGATCTGGTCTTTGAGGAACATATGGTCAAGGCAGTAAGAAAATCATTCTAGGTTGCCCAACTAATAAAAAAACAGGTATGGCAACCAATTTCAAGGATGTCATAGTGCCACTTTACTTGTCCCTTGTCAGACACATCATTGAGTATAATGCCTCCTTCAGCATGTACCTTACCAGACATATGCCGCAGTTGGAATGCAAACAAATTTCACATTTGAGTTGTGTTTTGGACTGGCTACGTTGGATTTAAATAAAAGATTTTGATACATCTTGGGTCCTGTTGATCTTCCTGCTGTGGATTTCGTGTTTTACCAGTGGTAACTTGTTGAATCTTTTTTTCGTTGGTTTGGAATCTTTTTTTCGTTGGTTTGATGTACCTTACCAGACATATGCCGCAGTTGGAATGCGAACAAAGGTTGCTTACAGAAATAATCCAGGGTATAAACACATTGTCCTCCATAGCTCACCTTAAAGCTTTATCTTTGTACTCTGTCTCCAACAGGTTACTGAGAGGCTATCCATGCCTGGCATACAAGGCAACTTCAGGTCCAGCTCTGATTGTCTTTTTGCACATTTGTAAAACAAAAAACATCAGAAACAATAGATCCAAGCATTTAAGTTTTGCTTGTGACATAAAATATATTGTCAAGCCAGATATGTGTCTCAGAGAATCCCCATACTCTGCAACAGGGTCCCCATCAATGTGAAGCAGCATCCATCCCAAACCTTATTTAAGTGTAATCTTGACCAATGGATGGGAAATTGAAAATTCACCCCAGGTCTGTCCCCCACATCTCTTATAGCTTGGACATATACCTCTGTCTATCATACTCCCCAACCACATAACCTCTAAAAACTTCCCAACTAACATACTCCCCACCTAATAAATGTCCATGATATGTAAGGACACAAATAGGTTGGATTGCATGGCTAGGCTTATAAAAGCCCTTGTGGTTTTTAGCCTAGTATATATCAATGATCTATGTTCTTTAAGAGATCAATAGTCTGCTGGAGCTTCACCAAGACTGGGCAGGAAATTAGCTTGATTAACTTGTTGGGGAAAAAAATTACAATTTATTTTTTGTGAAGAAAAGTTTTTTTTTTTTGCCAGGAATATTTACTAAAGGCTAGAATTAGTGTTTTTAGTGGTGGTCACTAAATGATTTACCTCAAATCTGACATTTCTGTCATGATTCCATGCGGAAAATGTCTTTCAGATAACTGATTTTTGTGAAAAAGTTTTATATTTTTGTCAAAATGTATGGATAGTGGCAAGGACTTGTGATTTGGGGGATTTGCTAGTGAAAATGTTTCATTAACTATGCCAAGTTCCTCTACTAGTTACTCAGACACCATTTTTGCTAACAGATGGTCCTATGCCCTTGTGGGGTTCCCTTATTATTTTCCATATTTTTTGAGGAAAAGTATTAGTGTTCAGTAAAAAAGTATTGCTAGGGAATGTAGCTAGTATATTTGCAGTTTATCAGTTAAAAAGTTGTAAGAAGACTCTTTCACGGTATGCTAGTAACTTATCAAATGCATGTTTTTCAGTGGAGAGATGACACTGGGTCCCTGTGGGAATTTCCTTATTTGTCAGTCTTTGTAAGGAAAATTGTTACTTTTATGTCGGAAAGTATTGCCATGAACTGGGGCTAGTCTGCCTGGTGGTTGTCACTAATAAGTTTTTACCTTAAAACTTAACAGTTCTTTCACCAGGCAAATCTTTAAAGTTCCTCTAACCACTTGTCAAGGACAGTTACTCACATCCCAATAACCTGATCATTCCCTCTTTGAACCCCAAGAAGTGAAAAGGTATCTTGGGGGGGGGGGTCTTCAGTCTTAACTCTTTCTTCACCTCCACCTCTGATGTCAGTGGGTTACTTTTGTGGGCATCTGTTATTCCTTAGACTGGTTATCACTTTCACTTAGTGCCACTGGTGCTGCTCATTGGGAAACTAGTAAAGACCAGTAGGTAGGTATGCCCTCTGCTGCTGTTGACATGAACTTGTCAGGTAAGGGAAATCCAGTCCTGATGGCAACAGGAAAGGGACTGGGTGATGATCCTTCCCTGATCCACTATGAGGAGCTTGATTTCTTGGGGAAGGGACTGTTCTTCAAGTCACTGTTTTTACTGGAACTTCTCCTAGAACAAGGAAACCGAAAGGTAGACATTTGTCTGCTTCTAAAGCAAATATGGAGGCTTGCTAAAGGTTTATTTAAAGCCTTTCAGTTTTACATTCTGAGACTTTTCCTTTTTAAAAGAGGGCACAGGATTTAGACTGAATGGATGGCTCTAGCAGAACCAAGGGCAATCGAAGTTAACAGATCGACTGTATGCCACCTCATGATTTTACCTCCACACCCTGACAATCAAAATGCTAAAATACTCACACCACAGTATATTTTACCTCTGTTTTCACTTCTCAGTGTTTAAGTAGCTATGTAATTAAAAGATGCTTAACATCACTCTCCAGTTATTAAAGATTTCAGGAACTTTTTTACATTTTTTGTGTCTGGTTTACATTTTCATTTTTCTGCTTTGATTTGTCAAACATCTTTGGCTTGCCTAAAAATCTTTCTGTCAGTCTTGGTTGTTAGGTGAACATAAATAAATTGTCTCTCATTCCATCTGACAAGATAGTGTTTCTAGGATGTCTACTGGACTTGTCTCTAATGAAGGATTTTCTTCCTCATGACAAAGTGGTATCTTAAAAGTAGCAGTTTTTGATATTTTTCAAACAGACTTTATCATCTGCCAATGGATATTGCAGAATTCTACGTTTCATGACTTCTACATGGGGAATATCTTGTGCTTTATTACATCTGGTTGGACCCAGCAACAACACTACTTTGACTTCAAATTCTAGTGTTGGAGTTTGTGAAAAAAGGGCAGATTCCCTTAAAGACCCTACTCAGTCCACAACCACAAAAGTATCAAAGTTTAATGGGGGACCTGTATTTGAGTGGTGAAAGTCTAAGGCCTCTGGAACAGGCAGGAGAAATTAATGCACATAAATGTCAAAGAAATAATGGCTGTAATAATTGCTCTTAAATCTCTACACCATCTTTGGACTCCAGGCTCTCTGCTTGTAATCACAGTCAACCCTGCAGTGATATGATACTTAAACAAACAAGGGGAAGCAATTGTATACCCTTTGCAGACTGCCCATAGTAGTATGCCAATCACAGGATCAGTCTAATCTGTCCTCTCAGGCTACCTACATTTCATCAGAGCAAAACAAATTGAAGACAAGCTGATCAGGACCAAGACTTACTCTCTAAGATGAAATCTGCACCCAGGGGTCTTCTGGGAATTGGTCTATCATTAGAGAACTTCACAAGAAGACTAGTTTTCCTCCAGCCACAACAGAAAATTAAAGAAATTCAGTTTCAGGACTCCTTGCACACATTATTGGAAGACAGATACCTTTCATTCCTATGGATATGAATGTTCCTGTATGCCTTTCCACTAATAAGCCTGGTTCTTCTGAAGGTGCAGAACAACTCTCCAAAGATAATTATAGTGACCCTCTGTTGGTCTAGGCATCAATGGTTTTCTCTCTCTCTGAAATCGGGCAAGGGCAAGTAGCACAAAATAGACTTACACAAGACATGAGTTTTTTAATGCTCCTCAGCTTTTAGCTTCTTTAAATAACTGCCTGGATTAAAAATTTCAGTATTGTTTGTTACCTTTTTCTGAGTTCATGCAGCAGGAATTAGAGGAGATAAAGAACCCTGATACTAGAAATTTGTATATGGGTAAGTGGAAAAGGTTTCATAGTTGATGCCATGACAATAACCAAGACCATTTCAAGGCTCTGATTCCTTGTTTCTGCAGAAATTGCATGAGTAATTATCATCTGCCGTTTGAATAACTCTGCTGTCACGATTCACCTTTAGTCCATCTCTGCTTGCCTGCCCTCAAGATTCCTCATTCCATCCTTTCTCAAGTGAAATATTTTTTGAGAGGTTTTACATATCTTTCTACCTGGAAAGCAGGTGGATCCCTCTTGGGATCTTATTTTTGTTCTGAAACAACTTATACTGTTTTCTTTTGAATCTGTTCTCAAGGCTATTTGAAGTTCTTATTTAGAAAGATGTGTTTTTATTGCTCTCACTTCTGCCAAATGACTATCTGAGTTACAAGCTGTTATAGTGAGTCAACCCTTTCTCATCTTTTACAGAGATAGGGGTAATACTGAGGAAAAATCTTTCCTTTATATCTAATGTTGTTTGTGTTCACATCAAGCAAAGCAATTCATCTCTGTTTTCTTCTCAGAATCAAAAAATAAAGGAAAAATAATTTACACACTCTTGATATTCACAGACAAGTCAAATAAATACTACATTGGTGGGACAAAAAAAACCTTCCGGACTTCTGAACAGCTATTTATTTCCTTTGAAGTTAAGAAAAATGACAATCCGTATCAAAACAGACAAACTCTAAATCGTTGTCTTATGCTATTGCTTTTTCTTATTCTCCACATAAGAATTTTCCAAACAATGTCAGGGCCTACTCTACTAGAGCCCTTTTTACTTATGGGGCTTTTTAGAAAGGAGTGGATTATTGACTCTGGAAATATACCGGAGGCAGCAGTTTTGACTTCTGTCTCATCTGTGCCAAACAATACAAGTTAAATTCATTATTTTGGTCCTAAGTTGGCCTTGCTAGAACTATTCTTCAGGGGACTCTGGAATCTGATCCTTTTTCCTCCTCTTCACTCCCCACCCATGTATACTGCTAGAGAATGCAAATCTGGTTGTGAAAGTATACATTTTTTTTTTTGCTATTTACCCTAACTGCCTCCTAACCAGCAGTCATTTTTTCAAACACACTAAAACGTTCCACATGCATTACATATTATGTATTATTTTCTCTTATATTTCAACACTGCCTTGATTGATAGTTTTTGAGAAGGATAATCTGCACTAGAACTATTCAATTTCTAACTCTGCTTTAAATCTTACTTGTTTGTTTTTAATTGCCTCTTTAAATCTAATATCTAATCCTTCCTATACTTTTGCATAATAAAATATTCCCATCACATCATCATCCTGTTCAGGTATTTTTCATTCCAAACTCACTTCCACCTGCTTATCTCATAATATTGTTTTCATACTCTTTCAGTTTTTTTTTTTTTTTTTTGCAATTCCCAAAAATATTTATAGCATACAGTCAACAAAATAGCTACCAGATCTGCTTGTCTAAATATTTTAAGAGTTACTTACATAAATGTGAAGAAGTTAAGGATACTTGTGTTTACTTTTATACCAAACCGCCTTCTTTTCGTTTACAGTATACCACACCCATTTTCACAGGCTTAAGTCCTGATCTCCATTAAAAAAAAAATAAAATCTGTAATAAATCTTTTTGCAAATACACCAGCAATGTAAACACATTTTCCAAATATCCTGGCTTAAGTATTTAGCTGTGTCAACAGCTTAAATGTTTTCCATATTTCTATATTTATCACCTCTTCCAAACACTTATTCCATTCCATAGTTTCTATTTTCTCATTAATGAATATAATTCCCAGGAACTACTTCTTTGGTATATTAAAATAAGTCTTTGCCATTTTTCACACATTTTCCATAACACTTAATTTTGTTTTTTTGTTTTTTTTAACACACCAAATTTTCATACAATACTCTACTTTTGTTATTGTTTCTTTAGTACAACCTTTACCTTAAACAATTTTAACTAAATCATCCAGACACATAATCTTACCTATCTTTAAATACTACCACCCCTTCTTTTACCTTTTCTGCTGCTCTAGTAATCACTCATTTTGTGGGCAAATAAGATTGCACTTAAACCACATCTCTGCTTCACTCCTTTTTTTGTTACAATATTCATACAAAGTCACCCATTCAATGCTACTGAATTGTTATATACAGATTTAATTAACCCTAGCATTTTTTTTCAGATCAATATTGCCGCAAAATCTGAAAAAGTGTTATGTTTAATGTTATCATAAGCATTTTCAAAGTCATGTGTAATC
This sequence comes from Protopterus annectens, assembly GCF_019279795.1. Taxonomy (NCBI): domain Eukaryota; kingdom Metazoa; phylum Chordata; order Ceratodontiformes; family Protopteridae; genus Protopterus; species Protopterus annectens. The sequence goes on along the minus strand of NC_056743.1, from coordinate 554,158,043 downwards.
AACATTTTATTATTCATGCTATTTTGTCATTCTTTTACCACTTTTTTACCTTTTTACTGCAATTTACAAATGCTTTGTACATCATCCTTTAATCTCATAAGTATTTTTATTAAGTATATCTGTAATTATTTCATTAACTATGTTTGTAATTTCATAGAAATTGTATTGTTTTTATTAAGAATGGCAGGTTAACAATACTTTATAGCACCTTTGCCATGCTTTCTTTAAAAAAATAATTTTATAATCTCTTGACATACTCTAAAATCCCCAATTCCAATTTTCAGCTAAAAGCTTGACTCTGATTAATTAAATTTATGTTCCTTATACTTCTCTTTGTAAAAATGTAATCCATCAGGAAGAGATGCACTTAATCTCTTGAGACATTTCTAGTCTTATCGACCTTGTCAATATTTATAAATCTATTGAATTTTGTTTGGGTGGGGGGATCAACTGCTTAATTTTTGTTATACCGTAGTTTGCATGCATATCCTTATTCTCCTTATACATACATATGTGTGTGTGAGTGTGTGTATATATATATATATATATATATATATATATATATGGGTCTACTTTAGAACACTGACACGCCAAAACACCGATGACGAGAACACAGAGCCCAGAAGATCGACAACTGAGGTGACCGACAGTTTAAAAGCCCAACGTTGAGAACACCGACATGTTAAGGTAAGTGTGTGATAGTGACAGACTTTAGGGTTAGGGGCAGGTTAGGTGAGTTAGGGTTAGGGTGGGGGTAAGGTAAGTGTGCGATAGTGACAGACTTCAGGGGTGAGTTAAGTGAGTTAGGGTTAGGCTGTGGGTTAGGTGAGTGTGCGATAGTGACAGACCTTAGGGTTAGGGTTTGGGTTAAGGTTCGTGCATAGATAGTTGTGTATGTAAGGTTTAGTGTAGGTTTGTAAGGTTTTTGGTGTGCTTGTGTTGTGTGTTTTTTGGAAAAGGTATTTTATTTGTTTTGTTGATTGTCGGACATGTGAAATTTCTTGCTTTTGAACTGTCGATCCTCCGGTCTCTGTGTTTTCATCATCTGTGTTTTGGCGTGTCGGTGTTCTAAAGTAGACCCATATATATATATATATATATATATATATATATATATATATATATATATATATACAGAGAGAGAGATGTATATACCTTCAGTATATTCTTCCACAAATTTTAATTTCACATAATCCATATTTCCTGTCATCATTTTATCCTGTAAGACATCCATTCTCCCTTCCTTTCTTTACTTTCCTACCTAGAAAACATGATGGATATTCCACTTTACCCTGTAACAAGTATTTCTGTTTATATAGTAACATACCAACTCTTCTCATATTTTATTTATTCATTTGCCTTTATCTATCAAATGTTCCCTATCTCTCTTCCTAATACAATCTTCAAATTGACCAGCTATTTTTTTCATATTTCACATTTTCATTTTTCTAAAATTCTTTCTCCAACCTTGTTTCCTTCTTTATTTTGTATTTTCCTTGTATGCCAACCACCAGCTGTCAATATTATCATACAAATGAAATATAGTCAGATGATACTGCCTTTTTTCTATATATTGACCAAAAATGTGTTCCTTTGTAGCTTCTCCTATAAACATTTCATTACACTTTACTTCTCTGATTTATTCTTCTGTATTTGAAATTTCAGATTTCAAAACACAGTGATCCAAAATTATCTATTTTGTTAACACTTTCCTTTCTTCCAAACCCACTGAATATTCTATATAATCTATTTCTATTCTTACATTTCCTAGCTGAAATCTAAAATGCCTTTTTCCCATAAAACAAGGTTGCCCATTTTAAACATCTGCCTACATATTGGAATGTCCTTATTTCTCTTTACTATCATCTTTCTTAAATTGTAATTAAAATCACTTACAATAAAAATGCCCATATTGTATGCAACTTTTTTTAATTCTTCAAATAGATCTTCCCCTTTCTTTCCTGTAGTTGGAACATACAATGCAATTGCCTTCTACATGCTACATGTATTTATGATATCCAGAAATGTACAGCTCCCTAGAGATACAAACGTAAAAGAAAAAAAAAAAATCCCCAACCTTGCATCATTCTCTAAACTCACCTTCACCTTATCTCCTCCCCATATACATTTGAACAGTTTTATACCATAATACAGTATTTAATTTTCTCTCTTCATTTATAAAACTGTTCACATTTAATGACATAACTGTTAAACTACCTTTTTCCTCTTTTTTTTGTTAATTTTATTTCCCTTGTTCTATTTCTGTTGCATATACAAGTAGATTCCTTTTACTATCTAACATTATCCCACACATCAGTTTTACATGTATAAATATATATTTTTTAAACTTCTGCATTGTATTTTTCATCATCTTTTACCAGCTCTTCAAAATCCGACATTATTTTCGGATTGAACACCACAATATTATTTTCAGTTTCATTATTTTTTTTCTGTTTGCTGTAAAATTTCCTCAGTAACATTGATATCAGCATTATTCTCTTCATAATCAAGCAAAAAATCTTCTGTGCTTCCACACCTTCTGCATAATGGTATACAGTTTTTCTTATTGTGGCCAAACTATACACATTGCATATACCTCTATTTATTACTTTTTTACTTGCATGTTCATCATTCCCACAGGAAAAAAAAACATATATTTGTGTGCCCCTAATATTCAAGCATTCTTTTTTTGTTGTTCAAAAACACAACTCTAGAAAAGTGACATATTTTTCCATTTGTGAAATTTAAACAAACCTTAACCTACTATAACACATTCCACAACTTTCTTTTATTAAAACATTATTTTACAACATAACTTACATTTTTTTTCTACAAATTTCTGTCTTATTTCACCTTCAGTCATATTTTGCATCCTAAACTGCAATTTCATATTCCAGTTCAACATTAATATTCATCCCCTTGCAATAAATCTGTTACAGGCCTCAAGAGACGGTTTTTGCATCACTAGAAATGATTCAGCCGAAGTCATAGTTTCAAATGTCATTTCAGAAGAAACCGTCCAAACATTTATGGATATTGCCCCCTCCATCCTCAAGCTTTACTTCCAAATGCTTCCCCAAATTTCCCCACACAAAGTATTTGTCTAGAGTTTATCCTTTTCTTGCTTCATTTTTAACAATCACTTTTTGTATCTGCACAATATTATTTTAACTTTATTTTTAACTGACTGTAAACATACAGTTTTTGCAGCTGCCATTGCATAAGTAATTTTTTGACTCTGAAAAATACTCTTATTTTGTGCCTGCACATTAACTTTTCCCTTCTCTCACTCTGGAACTGCCTTATCATTACCAGAACACTCAACTGCATGCCTGATAACATCTACTCGTGTCCCTTAATCCAGAAAGGCTCTTGCCCCAACCTACATACAAGAAATGGCTGATTCATCACTTGGTTCCTCTTTGTTAATTCACTTTCTAATCCACTGTCATCACTATAGTATGCAGTAGTCACTGTTCTGCATTATTTGTATAGTCCATCTGTTGTAATCTCCTCTTTCATTTCCACAATCTCAATACTAAACAAACTGGCTTGAAAGCAAGGCTCACTGTGTTCTTCCTCCTCCATCAAACGTTCTCCTAGAAGTAGCTCTATGGCATCACTTCTGAAAAGAGAATGGGACCTGGCCAAATTTCCTCTATCAGTATAAATACCACCTCAAATTTCCCCTGAAAAGATCCCACTAGCCTAGTAAGACTAAACTGGTGAACAAAAGAATAAGTAAAATAAAATCCATTATCAGACCAATTATCAAATACAATCCCCCTTTAGAATGTATCTCTCTAGCAGATTGTGCAAAAAGGCCCCAAGGATTCTTAATTGGATGAAAACTCTTTCTACACATCAGGATGAGATCCTTTCTGATAACCTTGAAACCAAGCTAACCTTGAAACCAAGCCTCATTTGACTGGATGGTAACTGTTTGTATGTCAGGTTTTAATGCTACTGGTCTCCGTTCCAAAGGAAGCTAGTCTACCCCTATCTTTACGAGAATGAGGAGGCTATGCTTACTAATTACACATCAGCTCTGAGCTTAATATAAACTAAACTTATGAATCTGTTATCCTAGTTCATGAAATGCACAGAGACTTAACTGTATCTGGAGAAATATGACAAGTAAAGGCCAAGCCAAATAATTATCAGAGTGCAACAAAAGGAAGGCCTTCCCGGGGATGCCATTTTCATTTTAATATGAGGTCATTATTTAAACAAAATATTTAATATCATGCTTCTTTTAAGAGGCATAGATGTACTCGGTCACCCCAAACCTCAGAAACAAGTTAGCATGTGTAGGTTTAAAGGGTGCCCCCATATATGCACTATACATCTGTCAACATAATTCTTTATTAAATTAAACAAAATGATTCTGCTAGTATACAGTTTTTTCATTTGTTCATTTAGGAAATATTTCAGAGCTCAGAGCAAATTCATGATATGGAAGGTAGTGGTGGTTGTACACCAGAATTGTTTCTATTCCTAGGTCAATGACATTTGTATCACATGCCCACCTTCCAGCTTAGAGTAGAAAGAAGGGGCCATAGCTTTTCAGTATGAACCCCCTTTTTTGTTTAATCATCCACAGTTTACTTGGGTCTATATTGTTTTTGTGTAGGGGAAATGGACTTTAGGTAATTGGTACTGTAGTAATGAATCGCACTTTTGCATGTTAGCCTAAGTAAACTTAACTCTTCAGCTAAGAAAGAATGCTGTAGAAGTGAGGGCTGTAACTACAGGGTATGGCATCTAGGGATCTTTATCTGTTTATTGTGTACAAATTGGGGGCTAAGATTATTGATGTAATGCTGATGAATGTTGTTTTTCTATGGTTTACATATAACATATTTTGAGTTTGGTACCATTTGTATTGCTCTGTCTATAGAGCATATGTATTTTTCTGTTTTCCTGGTTTATGAAAAATTTCTGAATTTTATTGGCTCATAAATTATCACATTTCTCTAATATTAATATATTTATTAACTAACAATTTATTTTACTAGTATTTACAATTAAATTATCTATCACTTTCTTGTAGTGAAATAATGTTATAAATACAGTGTAGGGATACATATTAAGATAAGTGCTTTGCTGCAAATTACAGCAATATAAATTCTGTACAGTGTAAAGCCTTTCTGAAATTTAGAGTACTGGAGTTTAGATCAGTGTATAAACACATCAACATGATCGCAAAGAATAATGCAAATAGTTTGAAGATAAAGTAAGATCATTTGCTCAATACAGTACAGAATATCAGTGTGTGATTCAGTAAGATCATAGTAATTGCATGTGTTTTATATGGTCTTTTTCTGTAAGTACTATTATCACTAAGCCTCACAAAGTATGTCATTAATCCAGTCATGCCTGCATCCAACATGACTTGTACAAACCCTATTACTTCATGCGGTACTGTCATTATAGAGTGAATACCTTTCAGTAAACCTGATTCTTATCTGCGCTGCTGGTGTGGATCATGTTATGACACCAAAGCCATATACTATGGACACTTCAACAATGATGGCAACTAAACAACAGAGTGGGAGAACGCAGCACTTCTGTAACAAAGCACTTCTGTAACAAAGCAGTGAACTGACCTCTGTGACGAAATGAAGCTTGCTGCCAATATTATAATCTGTGGAGTTGCTGGCTTCTCTACTGTTGTGCAGCCGTTAACTTAATGTATTAGTAAGGAGGCAAGGAGGGCAATGCCTCACATATGAGTAGTCCAGTCGGTGAGTCCGCCCCCAACCCCAACTAAAATGGCCTTTTCATTGATTGTTTCTGCTTGATCTTACTGCACATTGCCTGTATACTCCACTCTTCATCTCATAAATATGATTCACACTCACCTGCATAAGTGACAATGCATACATCTCAATATCTTTGCTCAAGAATCAGGGAGATAGCCAAAAATAATGTGGGCAGAAGCCCTCAGATCAGTCTTTTTTGTACTCCAATCACTAAAAATGGTTTGAATCAACCTGTATTTTCTGACAAAAAAATGAAACCAGACTTTTAGGCATTATTGACTAACTGTAATCTTTAGTGATTTTCCAGACAATCAAACATTTTGTGGACAGGGCAAATAAAATATGAAACAAATTTGTGGGTGTTCAAGATAATTTGGTTCAGTTGAGACACTGAGTGTGATGTGTTACACTAGACATTTACGATTAACAGAAAAATACAAGTACAGTGCTTCACCATCATGCTGGCACACCTGTGTTGCACATGGTCCTTAAGTTACACTGTGTGAGTCATTTCTGAATCCAGCGTATCACATGTACACCCTACTTGGCAATGCTGCTGTGTGGTCATAAATGTGATGCCATATTTGTTTCTGTTTTCATGTATAGTATTTAATGAATCCTAACAAAAATGTAAATTCTAAGTTATGAGTCAATCGTAATGTTTTATTTAGTAGTGTGCAGTGGATTGTCAAGAGAAGAGTTAACAACTTAAGCCAGGCACAAGTTCGGCGACATCTCATTTTTTGCCGTTAATCCCTATACGAGAAATATGTTTATTTACTTGCTGTTATCTTTTCTTCATGAAACAAGCACATGTTATAGTAAAAATATCTGCCAGTTCACTTTCAAGCCTGTTTCTTCTTCATTTTGGATGAAAACATGTTAAGTGCTTCGGTGAAGGGAAATAACAGCAAATGAGATCAAGTGCTTTATTTGGTTTCAACTGTCGGATCAATTACCCCAATAAATACGTGTGATGGTACTGCAAGTAACACAAGATGAAGTGCTAATGTTTAAGCTGGGGAAGAAAAACAAGTGATAAAAGACTTGAATATGTGCCATCTTATAAATGCCAGTACTAAGAACTTGGCTTTGATCTAAATGCATTTTCAGAAATAAATTAGTCAGGCATTTATGCTGTGAAATTATGCAGAGCAAAGATTTTCAGTCTTCTCACCATACAAGGTAAAAAAGTAGAAGGAAGAAGGCAGGATGATGTAGTCTGTACATGTAAACGTGTTTTAATTATTAAAAGCTTTTTTTTTTCTTATTCTTGCACCAGCACAAATATAATACACATGTTCATCTTCTTTTCATAGAAAGTGATAAAGATACTAACATAGACATATAAATATATTTTATGCAGAGATACACACACACACACACACACACACACTTTTCATCAATCAATAAATTAATTTCTGCAAATCTGCAGATAATGACTAGGATTCACAGACGTTGCATGGGTGGCGGCCATGCATTCAGTGTTGGTGATTTTCAGGGGTCTACATTACCAACTCAAACAAACTGAAACGCGAAAATCGTTTCATCGACATACATGTATTGAATGCACAGGTAACCGAATGGCTTCATCACCAATTTTTTTCCTAGGGAAAAAAATCGGTTGGTCTTTGTGAATTTGGCCTTTTCCCCACAGTGCGATCTCAGAGATAGTATATTTAGTTAGGGGGGGTGTAAAGCCCCCCACTTTATAATGTTTGTACTGGTGTGTCTGTAGTTGCCCTACCAATTTTTTTTCCTAGGAAAAAAAAATCGGTGATGTGGCCATTCGTTTAACTGTGCATTTGACATGTGTCTATGAAACAGTATTCACATTTCAGTTCATTTGAGTTGGTAATATAAACCCAATTTTCAGATTGAGATCAAATGGCTGCTCATAGATAAAAGCAGAATAGCATGTGCATATTAATGAGTACATACTGACATGTATATGAGGAACCTTATGCAACATTATATCTGCACTTTAAGGAACCTAGACAGACTAGGTCACTCACAAGCAGAACCGAGGGTTTAAGTGTTTCTACACATTGTTGTCAATAGAGCTGCATGGGTAATCTTAACCATGTCTGCTACAGCGATTTTCCAGCAATCACTGTGGGCACACATTCGGCATAATATAAAAATAAACCTCATTAATCTTAAAACAGTTCCTTGATGTTGTGCTGCAACATATAGGTTCATAGGTTCATAGGTTCATACTAGGCTATCTGCCCGAGGGCATTTACAAGCCTAGCCCATAGTTTTGTGGCTTACGCCACCCCTTTAGTATGGGGAACTATACCCATTATTTTGCTGTGCCTCTGTTGAGCAGTGACACTGAGGTAATCCCTGGGGTATATCTGCGATCTCCCATCCATTGGTCAAGATTTCTCTTGAACAAGGCCAGCGAGGTGCTCTGCCTCACATATACCGGGATTTTATTCCACAGCATAGGGAGTCTTTGGGTGATGAATCTATCCCTCCAGCACGTCCTATTAATAGCCATGTCGAGGTTTAAGTCTCCGCCCTTGTGGCTCTGACGGATCTAGATTTTTGAGGTGAAGCATATTCATCAAATCTGGGTTTGACATGGCCTTGTATGTTAGGCAAAGGTCACCTCTGAGCAAGCGTGGCGACTGAATAGAGCTGGAGTTCTTTCAGTCGGGCAGCATAGGACAGATGTTTGAGACCCTTTATCCTTTTGGTGAGGAACTTTTGTGGCCTCTCCAGCTGCTGCAAGTGTCGGGTCAGATACATTCGAATGGGGCATTGTACTCAATCATTGGTCTGATGAGTGATGAGTATAGGGAGACTATGACCTCCCTTGATCTAGATGAGAATCCCTTCATGATAAGGTGGGCAATGTAGAAGGTCTTCCTAACTACTTTAGCTACATGGGTGTCGAATGACAGACTACTATCAACCTGGGTCCCCAGGTCCCTGATAACTTCTTCTGTACTCAGTGGATTGCCACCTATTTGGTAGCTAGGGGTAACCTTCTTTTTCCCGAAGGGTATGACTATGCATTTTTTGGCATTTAACTTTAGGCCATGGCTCTGGCACCAGTTATCCGTTTCTGTGAGACCCTTCTGAAGGATATCTGTGTCAGATGTGTTTTCTACTATGGCCCAGTTTGCAGTCATCTGCAAACTTTGTCAGCCATAACCCTCCTGTGTTTGCTTGTACTTCGGAAAAGTAGATGCCAAACAAGAGTGGGCCCAGGACTGAGCCCTGTGGTACACCACTTGTGACAGGCTTTGAGTCTGACATGGCGCCAGCAACTCTGACCCTGTGGGTTCTGTCACTCAGCCAGTTTGCAACCCATCTTGTGATGTATGGGTTAACATTTAAGCTGATGAGTTTTTCAATGATACCCGAGTGGGGTAATGTATCAAAGGCCTTTGCCAGATCGAGGTAGGCTGTATGGACTGCCTTTCCCTCATCAAAGGCTTTGGTGACTGTTTCAAAAAGTCAACCAAGTTTAGAAGGCATGATCTGCCTTTGACAAAGCCAAACTGGGATGGATCCAAAGTCTGCAAATTCCCTATGTCTTTATTTATGAGGTCCATTATGATCCTCTCCATGGCTTTGCAGATAAGGCTTGTCAAGCTAATGGGCCGGTAATTTCCAGGGTCGGTGGAGGCACCGCCTTTGTGAAGTGGGACCACAGTTGCAGTGCGCCACTCCTGGGTGCGTATCCAGAGGTAAGACTATGATTAAACAGCTGTCCTAGCTGTGGGTTTAATTCCTCGTTGAGTTCGTGGAGCACACAGCCGGGGACACCATCAGGTCCCATGGATGCTGTGTTTTTGCTTTGGAGAGAGCAGTTCTCACTTGGGCGTTGGAGATGTTTGGGGGCTGCAATCGCTTGGTATAGATATCTCTCCTTTTGGGGAGGGGAGAAGTTTGCACTGAACCTGTCAGCCAGTATGTTGGCAATGTCTGTAGGATCAGTAATCTTCACATCATTTTGAACTAGTTCTGAGCATATCTGGGAGTTTCCTCCCAGGTTTCTAACATAGCTAAAGAAGGCCTTATGATTGTCTTTTGAGTCTTTAGCTATTTTTCTCTCAAAATTTGCTTTGGATGATTTTATGAGAGCTCTTAGTTTTTACTTATAGTGATCAAGGGTGTCTTACCTTTTAAGGATTTTGCTCTATCTTGTAGTAGCTTCCTCCTTTTGTTGTAGAGTTTGTTTATGGCTGGGGTCCACCAGAGTGGACGCTTGCCTTTGGTACAAAGAGTCTTTGTTTTGCTTGGGATTGCCTTATCCATGCAGTCCTGCAGGTGCTGGTAGAAGGCATTTGTAAGTGATTCAGCGGCTTGAGTACTGTTTTCCATCGGCTCGGGGCCTTAAAGGAGACCACACTAGTCTTTAGAAGTGTGAAGTCGGCTTTCGAGAAGTTCTTTACTGTGGTCTTTTTATTTCAGGTGGGGGTGGGATGAGGACCTCCAGAGAGATTAGTTTGTGATCTGATCTCACCAGTGAGGGGTATACTTCCGGTGTTGAACATTGTGCTCCCATGTTCGTGATGATGAGATCAAGTATGTTTTCTCCTCTTGTGGGGATGGTGACTAGTTGTTCCATGGCATTTGAGTTTATGAATTCCAGGAACTTTTGGGCTAGGGTGTTTGGGCTTGAGTAGTGTTCCCAGTCTATATTAGGGTAATTGAAGTCACCTAGTATGATGGTGTTTGGTGATACATTTATCCCCTCTAGTGTTTTCAGGAAGGCCATGTGAGGTTCCTGAGTTTGTGAGGGTGGCCTGTAACATGCTACAATTTGCAGAGCAGTCTTGCCTATGGTTAATTGCACCTGGATGGTCTCCGATGCATCGTGCGTTGCCACCAGTCTTGAGGTGTGGGTGTCTTTGATGAATATGGATACCCCCCGCTTTCTTGGTATTGTCCGGATTTTGGGGCCGGAACGCATGATAAGAGGTAAAACCTGATAGTGCTGGGGTGCTCTCAGGAGCCTTGAACCAGGTTTCTGTCACTGCACAGACATCGATGTTCTCCATACTGAGAAGGGCCTCGAGTGCGTGCATTTTGAGATTTAGACTTCTGGCATTGAGCAGCATTACCCTTAGTTTTTTTCCTCTTTTGTGTTCTAGGGTGGTAGGTTTAGAATTTGAGCCTTGCCTAAAAAGGCACTATGGGGTGGCAAGAGCCTTTGCCAATATCCGAATCCCAGGGTGACAGGTGCAAGCCGTCCCTTGGCAGCGTGGCTTGTCCAGCATGTCATCCCAGGCAGACAGACATTGGATCCCCTTTGAATGACACCAGAGTTTAAGCCAATTGTTAAAGCTGATCATCTTATCTCTGTATTGTGGCATCATTCTTGGTGAAGGTAGGATACTGCTCAAGGTCAGGGTCATACCTGCCTGGGCTACATAATCAGAGAGCTCCTCAATGTCTCTTTTCATGTAGTCCAAGGAGTGCGTCTCAGGTCGTTTACACCAGCGTGGACAATGACTGAGTCATATTTGTACCTGCTGTTGAGAGACCTGAGTGCTTGCGTTATGTGGCGGATTCTAGCACCCGACAGGCAGCTTACTGTGACCTTCTCCTTACTCAGTCTGGTGAGCGGGACGTCAGTGTGTCTGACTATGGAGTCACCAATGACTAGTGTGTCTGGCATTGTGTTTGGCCTTAAGGGCTGTGACTGTCTGACACACTGACTGTGAGGTCTATGTGTTGCAGGTGTTGTGTTCTGAGGTGGTGGTTGTTTGGGTGTCTGCTTTGGTGGCCTCTGCTGTTTTGGTAGATTTTTGATCAGAGCCGCCGAGTATGTCTTTGTGTGTTTATGTGTATGATTTGAGGTTGTGATGGTACTATGTGAGACTGGGTCTATAGTGTGTGTGGTAACCTTCTCCTCCTGACTGGTCTTGCCAGTCCTATGTTGAGAGAGCTCAGCCTCCAGTTTGGCCGTATAGTTGCATCTCTCGCATGTATTTGTGTTTTGTGGGAGGAGGAGAGGGTTGTCTGTGTACATGAGGCAATTGTAACATTGCCTCAATATTCCCAGGTTCACCAGCTGAGCAGGAGAGGACATTAGCAACTGATCCCTCGACATGCTAGGAGGACTAGACAAAAAAACTTTAAAAGAGATTCCGGGGGACGTGAGTGACCGAGAAATGGGGGTTTGCCTTTTTGGGGTGCTATCTATGAGTGCCGTATCAAGGTAATAAGTACTGTAGGAGCAAGTGCTAGGTTTAACAGATAGAGAAAAGTCTACTTGGAGTCAAGTAGAGATGATCTTTTTAGGTATTAGAGAAAGTGCTAGTAACAGGGATGCTTAAAGGTAAGATTGAAAAGAATGCACTCTGCAGTGTGCACTAGAGAAGTTAGATATGAAAGTAGGTAACTTGAGTTTTACCTGTTTAAAAAGTTAAGGTTTAGTGGAGAGTTACTATTTTTAAAACAGCAAGATGGACTGAAAGGGGTGGTTACTTTTGTATTTTGGTACTATGAAATACTGTAGGATGGCCAATAAATTTAAATAATTGAAGGGTGGGATTTCAAAAGTGATGGTTTTGTGATTACTCACATAAGCCAGTGAAAGTAGAGAGAAATGAGATATATGGTCAGATTAACATAAGAGGCGGGCAACTAGAAAGACAGTGGTATTTAACAAGACAACTTAAATGGGTGGGAGGGAGGGGAAAAATTCTGCCTGACTCAGAACAGAGAGAGCTGTGGTCTCTTTTGAAGTTTTAATATGCTGTTAAACAGAATGCAAGCAAAACACAAGGTAAAGAAAACAAACTACAGTATTCAAAATATAGAAAGGCAATACAGAAATACAAAAAATAACAGCAAACTAACCTTTCCTTCACAGCAAAGTGTAGCAGAGTCTGGATGAGCCTTTCTGGTAAAGGAATGAGCAGATCTGGTTCCCCAAGATAGAAGAGGAGAGATCTAACTCCATTTGGGTTTTTTTAACATAACACTTCTCTTAAGGACCCCTGAGTTGTAGATAGCACATATTACTATAATGACCCCACCTGGATCAGGGGTATTAATCAGAAGGGCTTCCATTCTCTGACCATCCAGGTACTCTGTAATGCTCAGGAAATTATTTATAATGCATCCAGGTTTCCATATGGTTAGCTCAAATGATTCTCCAACCTATTCTAGTCATTTTATTGAGTAGACTTCCCACAGGATCATCTGGTTGATAAGTGCATGTACATGTTAGAGGGACAGGCCTATATATGTATGCTCAAACCATCTTAAGTACAGGCAGCTTATAATAATTAGTTTGCTGTATGCTGCAAATGATGCATAATACTGTTTATCAATGACACTGGTACGCATCTTATCCCAGTCCATACAGAAAATGTTTTATCAAACAGAATATGAAAGACATGAAGCATAGTGTGCCATGTGCTGGTGGGAGGTTGGCATAATGGTTAAGGTGTTTACCTTACAGACATAAGGTGCAGGGTTTGATTCTCACATGGGAAAAATGTTGAGGCTTAAAATGGCCTCCAAGGCCAGTTAGCCTGGTACTAATCTGTGAACCTATGTATTTAGATTACTTAATGGATTCTCAGGAGTAACATAGCAATTCATTTTAGACATGTACAGCAAGACATTGGCTATGATCCACAAAATGCCATTACATAATAAATGGAGGTGAGCATCATGGCAGGGCCTGCCATACAAGTTATAACAGCAGCAGATGGTAAGGGTGGATAGTCAGGAACATACAGCAGCATTAGTATCACAACCAAAGCAGAGACAGTAAATTGCAACAGTAGCAAAGATGTGTCATCTGGTCCACAACTATAGACCAAGACACAGACTACACAGAAAAAAAAAATCATGAATTGCCATATACAGGCTATCGAGGCATATAGACTGATGATGCTGTGTAACCGACATTACTATATCCACACAGGTTAAGGGATGGGCAGACCACTATTGTCATCATTTGCATGTGAGATGGACACACACTGACAGGTAACAGCAACACTATAATAAAGGAGAGGGTAAGGGGAGGTAAACACCATAGCCAAACACTGTAGGAAGTTGTAGGGAGTCAGAAATGACTTCCTTCAGTAGTACCGTCATGCAGTTGTGACATAACCATTGGTGATGACCACTGTATTGGCTTGCATTATAGGCACTCAATGTCACCGTATGAAGAGGTAGAAGAGCAGTATGTGTATACATCCAGAATAGACCTTCAGTCAGCTAAGCAGCACTGTCAGTGATGTGAATTATGTCGAAGGCTGGGGGTGTCATGTGCTTACAGGTGAAAAGAAAAGAGTAAAAACTATGTGACCATGCATGTAGAGCCTGATGTATCCTAGCAATTGATCCTTTGCAGCAACAACACTCATGACTTGGATGACACCCATGACCTGAGGGCTGCAGGCCGTGTTCCCAGTAGTGGTGCAACTGCAGTCTCCAAAAATGTGTAGTATGACTTGGAATGGTCTTTATCTCACCATCTTTTGTCTGATGCTTCATATGGTCATGGACTGCATGGGCTGCAGGGAGAGAGACTGGATGTTAGTTGTAATGAGTTCTGTTGGCTATTTTGATGGCAAAATATTCCATTGGCATTGTAAGCAGTATTGTCTGCTCCCTGTCATAAGCATGTGCACTATTCTAACCCAGGAACATTAGTGCTGCAGCTGCAAACCCCTGTACAACAGGGCATGACTGCCCACACATCTGCAGGGTGATACACCAGGTAAGTTCATAGGTTTATAGGCAGGTAGTAGGTGTTCGGCCTTAGGCAAAAAGGTACACTGGCTTTCACCACCCAAGAAAATAATTTTCCTGTATCCTTGTCAAGCAGAGCCACAGAGGTGATCCCCAGGGTGAATTTACTGTTTCCCATCCAATCATCAAGATTTTTCATGGAGTGCTAATGAAGTGCTTTGTTTGATATAGATAGCTAGTTTGTTCCAGAGTATGGGAAGTTTCTGGGACAGGAATCTATCCCTCCAGCATATTCTGTTTATTGTGGTGACAAGGTTTAGGTCCCTAGAGCATGTAGCTCGGAGGGTTTGTGATTTCTTTAAGTGGAGCATGTCCAACAGCTCTGGGTTTGACATAGCTTTGTATGTTACACAGAGATTGCCTCTGAGTAGGCGATATCTGACGGAGTAAAGATGGAGTTTTTTTGAGACGGTCTGCGTAGGGCATCTGTTTGAGGCCAGTAATCCTCTTTGTGAGGTATTTCTGTGGCCATTCCAGTTGTTGTAGATGCCTTATGAGGTACATACCAAAAGGGGCGTTGTACCCTATAATGGGTCTAATGAGTGATGGGTAGAGGGGAACAGTGACCTCTTTTTTTCCTGGATGAGAAACCTTTTGTGATGAGGTTTGCCACGTAGAAGGATTTCCTGACTACTGTGGTGATGTGCTTACAAAGGAGAGACTGCTGTCCACCTGTGTCCCAAGGTCTCTTATTACACTTTCAGTGTTAAGTAGACTATCACCTATGTGGTAGCTCATGGGTACAGACATGACAATGCACTTTTTGGCACTGAGCCTGAGGCCATGGCTTTGACACCAGGCATCTGTCTCAGTGAGTCCCTTTTGTAGGATGTCCACATCATTAGGAGTTTAAATTTTGGCTCCTAGTTTGCAGTCATCTGCAAACTTCACTGGCAAAGACCTTCTGTGTTAGCCTGTACTTCAGAAAAGTAGATACCAAACAGGAGAGAATCCAGGACTGAACCCTGTGGTACTCCACTTGTCACTGGTCTGAAATCGGATTTGGAGTCTGCTACTTTCACAGTGTGGGTTCTATCAGTGAGTTAGCTGGCAGCCCATCTTGTGACATAGGGATTTATACCTAGTTTAGTGAGTTTATCTATAATTCCAGAGTGGGGGATGGTGTTGAAAGCCTTGGCGAGATCTAGATAGGCTGTGTGAACCACCTTACCCTCGTCTACAGCTGGTGACTGCTTCAAAGTTGTTAGGTTTAGGAGACCTGATCTTTCTTTTACAAACCCGAACTGGGTGGAGTCCAGAGTTTGGAGATTACCAATGTCTTTGCTTATATGTTCCATGACCTTGCAGTCCAGGCTCAGGCTAATGGGGCAGTAGTTCCCAGGGTCAGTTGTGGCTCCCCCTTTGTGGTGTGGGATAACCGTCGCTGTGCACCATGCAGTGGGCCCAAAGCCTGAGGTGAGGCTATGATTGAACATGGTGCTTAGGTGGGGTGCCACTTCATTCTGTAGTTCATGTGGAATGCAGCCTGTGATTTTGTCAGGTCCCATGGATGCTGTGTTCTTGGCTTTGCAGAGTGTGGTTTTTACCTGTGCAGCCATGATTACAGGAACTTTGCATTCTTCCAGTATAGTTTAGGGGGTGAGGGGGGGGGGGCAAAGTTTTAGCACTGAACCTATCTGCCAGGACGTTGGCAATATCAGTTGGTTCTTTATATTTAGTGCCATTGTGCTGTAACTCAGAGCTGATCTGAGTGTTGCCATTGAGATTCTTGACACAGCTATAGAATGCTTTGTGGATGCATTTAGAATCAGTGGTGATTTTGTTTTCATAACTAGCTTTGGAAGATTTTATGAGGGATCTCAGCTTCTTACTGAGGCTGACCAGGGAGTTCTTCCAGTCATGGGATTTTACTCTTTTTTGCAACAGTTTCTTTCTTCTGTTGTAGAGTTTGTTTATGGCAGGGGACCACCAGATTGGCTTCCTTTTTTTGGAGGCTAGCATCTTGGTTCTGTTAAGGATAGCACAATCCATGCACATGTGTAAGTGCTTATAAAGTGCATTTGTGTAGGATTCAGCAGTCATACCTCTATTGTCCATCTGCATGGGTGTCGTGAAGTTTGCCACTTCTGTCTTAAGAAGCGTGAAGTTGGCTTTGGAGAAATTATTTTCAGTGGTTTCCCTAATGGGGGTGGGGGTGGGATGTGGATGTCTAGGCTGATAATCTTGTGGTGGGATCTGATCAATTAGGAATTGACCTCTGGTGTGTAACACAGTTCGCCCATGTTGGTAATCACCAGGTCTAGGATATTGCTGCTTCTGGTGGGGGTGTGGATAAGTTAATCCAAGGCATTGAAATTTATGAATTCCAGAAAACGCTGAGCAAAAGAGTTGGTACATGAGTAGTTTTCCCAGTTAATGGCAGGGTAGTTGAAATCACCTATTATTTGGATGTTGGGGTGTACCCTAATATTTTCCAGTGTATCAAGAAATGAGGAATGGGAATCCTGGGGCATGGTGGGGGATCTGTAATAAGTTACAGTTTGGATTGCTGTCTTGCCCAGAGTTAGTTGCACTTGGACAATTTTGGATGCATTATGCTGAGCAACTAGCCTGGAGGTATGGATATCCTTAATGAATATGGACACGCCTCCACCTTTAGTGTTTCGATCCAGGTTAGGTGGCCGAAAGGTGTGGTATGAATTTTAGCCTGGTAATGCAGGGGTGTTCTCCGAAGGCTTGAACCAGGTCTCTGTTACTGCACAGATGTTGATGTCCTCCATTTTAAGGAGTGCCTCAAGTGAATGCATTTTGAAGTTTAGACTTCTAGCATCGAGTAGCATTACCCTCAGATTTTGCTTACTTGTACTTGTTACGGTGGTGAATTTGTCATTTGAACCTTGCCTAAAAAAGGCACTATAGGGGTGGCAAGAGCCTTGCCAGTATCCGGAATTCCAAGTGTGACAGGTGCAGGCCATCTCTGGCAAAGCATCGTGGCCTGTTGATCATGTCATCCCAGGCGGACAGATACTGGATCCCCTTAGAATAACAACAGAAGCTTAGCCAATTGTTGAAGTCAATAATTTTGTCCTTGTACTGTGGTATCATTCTGGGCGATGGCAGGATGCTACTCAGGGCTAAGGTCATACCTGCCTAGGCTACAACATCGGAGTGCCCCTCCACATCTCTATTCATGTAGTCCCAGGAGGTACGTCTCAGGTCATTCACACCAACATGGACAATGACAGAGTCATATCTGTATTACTTGTGGAATGACCTGAGTGCGAGTGTTATGTGGCGGATCCTGGCACCCGACAGGCAGCTGACAGTAACTTTACTCCTTGTTTAGCTTGGTGAGTGGAACATGAATGTGCCTGACTATAGAGTCACCTATGGCTAGAGTGTTGAGTACATTATGCCTTATGGGCTTTGGTTGAGTGGCACACTGTGGGCTATATGTCATTTGGGTTGTGTTGGGGCATGGATGTTGCATGCATTTCTGCTTTGGAGTTCTCTGTTGCTTGAGCAGATTTTTATTGGAAGCCTAACTGAATGTAGGTGTGTGTTTTGTGTTGCTATGTGTTTGCTTTGGTGGTGTAGGTTTTGAGGGACTATGTGATGAGTGTGGTATGGTGCAAGTGGTTACCTTCTCCTCTTGACTGTCTAGTCAAGTCCTTTAATTTCAAATTAATTGTGAGTGCATTAAATTTAAATTAATTTGTAAGGGCCAGCACAACTGTGGACCTACTCCTCCGACCCTCTCTTTACTATCTTACCCCCCCCACACCTCCTATCTTAGTGGATTTAGTGATTTCCCTACATCTACCACTGGACGGCAGCAGACCTCAAGGCATGGAAAACTGTTTCTTACTGGAAGTATAAATCCACTAGCTCTGTAGACCAGCCTTTCTCTGCTATCTCTGCTTGCACTTTTTACTCAAGTAATTACCCCCCACCCCATGAAAAGTTGTAAAGGGAATTATCCTGGTTAAGTCTGAGAGTTTTAGAAACTAGACAGCCTTTTTGTCAATTACTACTCCAGCCACTGCCCCCCTTAATTAACTATCTGTTTAAACTTACTTTTCCTGCCATAGAACTATTTATAAATACCTTTCTCTCTGCTATAGAACTCTTTACTCATACCTTTCTCCCCTACACAGCTATACCTATGTTCACCATTTTCTGATAGGTAGCAACAGAAAGTGTTTCTTACCTATCCTAAGCCTGTAGAACACAGTCTCTCTGCATAACTGATTGCCTCTCAGCCTCTCTCAGCTCTGACATGCTCCGTTCACCCTACGGGCTCACTCCGCTCCCCTACCCTACCCCCAATTCCCACCTACCCCCAGAGGTCCTACACTTATACTTCCCTAACCACGTCCTCTCTCTCTTCCAACCAATCCCATACATCACTTCATCCCATAAACTTTAGCCACACCTTTACCTTCTAACAATCACTCACAGTAAGCCACACCTTAGAGTACCTTACCATATCCCTTTACTCTTAACTAATATATATTAGTGCCCTCCTCTCTACACTTCCCTCATCCTTTTGTCTTCTTTTCTCCTATTTTTCAATCCCAACTCCTTACTCCTCTTATTTATAATATCAACAAGGTGCCTCTGGCTAATCTAACCAAGCTAACACTTATAGTTATACTTTCAACTGTCCTCACCTCTACCTACCTTCTCACCTCCTTTGAAAAACTGTACTTTTACCATTTTAACCACTCTCTAAAATAAACAGCAATTCACACTCATATACCATCTAATAGTCATACTAATATACTTCCATTCCCAGCTACCTAAATATCATAGACTCTCCCACATTAAACACAATAAACCCACAATAAAGAAAGTGAAAGTTCAAACTAACCTTTGGTATAATTCAGTAATAAAACTAAATAATCCCTCCTTAAAAGACTGTGACATCCACCCCAACCCTGGCCCTACCAACCCCATTACCCTAACAACCCACCCCAAACTTAATAACTCTTTCCTAATAGGACATCTAAATATCCAAAGCATTAATAATAAAGTAGCCCACCTCCATGCCCTTCTAGATATTCACTTCTTTGATATCTTCTGCCTCACTGAAACTTGGTTGAAACCAGAGACTAAAGACAATGAAATCATTCCCCAAGGTTATAACATAGTGAGACAAGATTGAACAAAACCCAAAGGGGGTGGAGTAGCAGTTCTATTCAAAGATGGACTTCATATCTCCACCTTACCATATAATCCAACCCAGGATAGTAATGCAGAAGTCCTCATCACCAAACTTCAAATCAATCCAAACAAATCTTTATACATTATCTGTATTTACCTACCACCCATAAATAATATCACTACAATAAAGGCTATACTAAGCTGTGTGTCTTCAACTTACCCCCAAGAAATAATAATACTAGGTGACTTTAATACTGACTGGAAAGGTGTCAGCGCTAAAAATCCGACCTCTCATATTAACCTCCATGGGTTTAGCCAAACTATCACCTCCACAACCAGACTTAACAAACCAAATCAAAAAAAGAGCACCTTAGACTGGATACTTATAGACACAAGGTAGGAGTGCTGCCAGATGATATTAGTGATCATATTTTGACCTACATCATAAGAGAAAAAAAATATCTTCCCAACCTCCCCAACTTTAGGATAGGATGCTCTACTAAATACTTCAACTCAGAATTATTTCAAAATGAACTTAGTGCCTGTGACTGGAACCCTTTAAAAACCCTACCACTTGAAGAGGCTGTAAAGTATCTTAAATCTAAATTCTTATCTATCCTGGATAGCATGCACCTAAACGGTCCATCAGAATGAAGTCTAACCCAGCCCCATGGCTTTCTAAAGAAACCAGACATCAAATTTTGCTTAGGAACAAAGCTTGGGCTAAGTGGAGAGCTAACAGAAATATCTCTGATCAACTAAATTTTAGGCAGTTGCGAAATAGTACAAAAAAGACAATACTTACAGATAAAAATAACTACTACTGTAAACTGCAGCAAACTCACCAAAATAATCCCCAGACGTTCTGGTCTAGTATCAATAAACTCCTTGCCCCAGGGCACTTTCGAACACCTACTCCACTTGATGCCAATCCAAATTACCCCCATCAAACTGCCAGTACCTTCTATTCTTTCTTCACTGAGACCATACAATCACTAGCTAGTCAACTAATCCCAGACAACTCAAGCCTTCCCACCACCATACCAGGTACTCTACCTACATTCAAACTGCAACCCATCTCTACTACTCTCATCTATAAATTCATCCAAAAACTGAAGCCTTGTACTCCTTCTGCTGACCAGCTACCGTCACTATATCTCCAAAAAGAAGCCAAAGTAATTGCCTACCCTATATCCATGCTTATAAATAGGACAATTAAGGAGGGAACCATTCCAGACATTTGGAAAATCTCCCACATTATCCCCCTGCACAAAGGTGGGAACTCAAATGACTACTGTAACTATCAGCCAATGGCTCTCTTATCACCCTTAGCAAAAATTATGGAAAAATGCATTCACCAACAACTTTTACATAATTTATCTCAACATAACATAATAGCAAACTGCCAACATGGCATTACTCCATCACACAGTACCACAACTGCCCTTTTATCTTTTACAGATACCATCAATAGAAACCGCAATAAAAACATCCTCTCATCTGCACTCTTTATTGACCTCTCAAAAGCTTTCGACATGGTAAACCACACCCTTCTAATCAATATTCTTGAATCCCTTTCCTTTGACTCTCAGGCTGTTAAATGGTTCAGATCCTACCTTGGCAACAGGCAGTTCTCTGGGAAAATCAAATTTCATCCTTTCTGCCAGTCACCCTCGGAGTCCCTTAGGGCTCTATTCTTGAACCACTTCTTTTCTCATTATTTATCAATGACCTCCATCTAGCAATTCCTCAAGCCACCTGCATTCAATATGCAGATGATTCTATGCTAGTATGCTCAGCATACTCCCCATCAGAACTACATTCTCTTACTCAAAATGTTTTTAACATTGTAGAAACATGGTTTACAAAATGCTGCCTCCTTTTTAATGCAAAAAAAACAAGCTCCTTCTCTTTACTCCTACTACTAAGTCCTCCCCCATAGATTTCTCAGTCACTTCCAATAATGGAACTATTATATTCCCTGACTCTACCACTAAACTGTTAGGAATTACCACTGACAATAACCTTACATTTGATTGCCATATAAATAACACCATTAAAACTGTCAACAGAAAAATAGGCTCCTTATACAGAATCAAACCTTTCCTAACCCCAACAGCCAGAACCAAGATTGCTTACTCCCATCTAATCTCATCTCTTCTGTACGCCTCACCTATATATATACTAACCTAAAGAAAAATAATTTTAACAAACTAGCAACTTCCTATAATATCGCCAGATTTGCCACTGGCAATCCCTTTAGAACCCACCACTGTCTGAATCTTTGGCAGCTGGACTGGCTTGAATTCCAAAACCATCTGATATTCTTCCAACTCACCATTTCACAATATATTTTACCAACCCAACACCACCCTTTTACTCTCCAATCTCTTAATCCCCTATAAAATTCTGAATTCCCTACGTTCTTCCAGCAAACTCCTTGCTAGCATAACCAAGTCTAACAACATGGTTGGTGACTGTGTTTACTAACACAGTGGGAAAAAACTGGAACCAGCTACCCAATGAACTTAACTCTCTTCCTTGCATCTCTTTAAACAAAAACTCAAAAAATGCTTTAAAATGCACTGGTTATGCCCTTCTAGCAACCCCAACTAACCACCCACTTTCATTACTGATACTTCCTCTTCCAAATAAACTTACTAACATTTTAAAGCTAATTCATGTAAGCTAGGCTGTTACTGTTTGAACTCTAATCAACATACTGTTGAAATCTTTCTACTTTGATGTGAAAAATTCCTTATGAATCTTACTGTGCTACATTTTTTATTGTCACTTTTTCAAGTGTAAATATCTTCAGTATGTTATTATTACTACTTGTACTTTTTTTTAAATCCTTTCATTTACCATGTAACAACATTTTTAATTTTCTATTTTGCTGGAGCTTTTCTCCCCGGGCCTCTACTGAAAATGGAAATATATCCAGCTAGACTAGCCCAGTTATCAAATGTAAAATAAAATAAATAAATAGTCCAGTCTTGGGTGAAGAGAGCTTTGCTTCCAATTTGGCTATATAAGTGCATCTCTCACAGGTTGCAGTGTTGGGTGGTAGGAGGAGAGGGTTGTCTGTTTACATGAGACAAATGCTGCATTGCCCCATGATGCCCAGATTCATCAGGTAGACAGGAGAAAACACCGGGAGCTGTCTCTTAGGCATGCCTGGATAGGTGCTTATTTATTAAATACTAAAAACTGTTTTCCTGTAGACAAGTGAGGAAAGTTGAGTGCTGTAGTAATTTGTAGCTTATTTAGTGCTTACAAGTTCTGAACAAGTGCTGAGCTCAAAGAAACAGATTTGAGTGCTAAAACTAAAAAAAATGGATAGTTTTAAGGGAAAATTTGAAGAGCAGACTTTATGGCGACGGGAATAGTTTAACCCTAGCTAAGCGACGATGCATAAAGTGTATTATATATATATATATATATATATATATATATATATCTGTAGCAAATGAGCAAACTGATTTAAACAAATTAACCAAAAAAAAGCTAAATACTGAGCCCCTGTTCCAGCAGTCTTTGATCAGACAAGTTCTAACTGCACACTCCTGCTACTAGGGTGCAGGGGAACCTTCTCCAAAAAAAGATGGTCTGGATTAGTGCTCAAGTTATTCAAACCAAACTAGATTCAGCAGGACTGAATCTAGTCTATGCTTCAGCAAACAAGGCATACCAGTTTCAGAAAGAAACAATTCAAATAAGCAGGCACAATAAGCCTTTAATCAGAAACTCCCAGCTCAGAAGGGCAGAATCTACACTCTCCTCCCACAAGAGTGCAGACCACACCTTCTTAATGTAAAATAATTGGCCCGAAGCCTAAGTGCTTAAACCAAGTGTTTTGATATATCATGACCATCATAACAATGAAACTGTAATACCTGGAGAATATAACTATAATAAAACTCTCATACTTAGAGAACTAAATATACACTGGCAACTCATAAATTCTACTAACCCCACTGAATCCATAAACTTTTACAACTTTAGACAATTAATAACTGCACTTAGTAGAATAAATAAAACTTGAGGAGACACTCAATATTAGATTGGATTCTTAAAAACACAAGAAGCAAAAGGAACAGGACTGGAAAATGGAGATCAACAGTGAACTACAGCGATGCACAAAAGAACAAATGCTGGATCTCACTCGCCAAAATATTTGGGACTAACCCTTCATCAGTGTATCAGACCAACTCACATGCAGCCATCTTTTATAATCACATGAATGAATCAACCAATCATTAAGCTAGTTAAATTAAAGGTATACGCACCTAAAACAATAATATAACTACACATATAATTAAAAACATACTATATGTGAACATATTCCCAAAAACAAATAATTCTGAAACATTTTAACATATGCATATACATTTGTTGATATACAAAAATACTTTTCAGAGAATATATAAAAAAAAGCTCTAATAGAATTAAAGACTTTTACTAGTAATTTTAATTTGAAACTGTTTAAGTATGGAAGTTATGCTTGTAGGTGCTCTAGTATGTTTACTTCTGTTAGTGCACCAGTTATTAATGCATTTGAGGATGTCTGTGAGCAAAAAAATATGTAGATTGTTTGCCCAACATGTTGTTAATAAGTACTATAATCTAACTTTAGAGGAGAAAGATTCATTATGTCGACTGTCTAATAACCCCGATGTGATCATAAAGCAAGCTGGCAAAGGTGGTGCCATTGTATTAATTAAATAAAATGACTGTTCTATGTATGTTCTATGTAAGAATTTTTCAGCGACATTAATGTCTTTAAAGTTGTTACCATTATACACTGTGTTATCAGTTCTGTGTACGACTTACAAATACAAAATTATGCAAAAATTGGTCTGATACTGTTATTTGGATTAAAGAACTTTTTATTCTGCATTTACTATGTTTATTGGCTCACTTTATGGATTACTGACCGAGTTTGAACTGATTATTTGGTTGCATCGTGGTAGAGATCAGGTTTCTGTGTTTTTGCTAAAGACAAAATTATATTATAGTGGAAACTTAAATTTTTTTGTTTGTAGCTCACTCTGTTCTTAAAATATTATATGGCCTGCCAAATATTCATTAGGACTCACAACATCCTCCTATGAAGCCTATTTTGTCAGGTAAAGGGTGGGTTACAGAGTCTTTGTATTTAGAACAGCTTTTACGGCTTTTACTAAGTAATGTATGGAGCTACATTCATGACTCTAATGATTTTTTGAAAGTGTTCTGTGAATGGTATGCAATTAAAATAACTTATCTGTTCACTTCAGATGTCAACTTATTGTCATTCCTATTTTTGTTTTGATTTTTTGATCAAGGTTTATATGGTAGGAATCTTATCTTGGTTATCATTGATGTATGCGACTTTTTTCGGTCATACCACATGAGCTAGGCCTGGAATGGTTCTATGACTTTCTGTGTACTAACACTACTTTTAATCATGAGACCATTCTTACTATTTGGACCTGCATGGAAATTATACTGGCCAATAATTTTATTACATTTGAGGGCCATCTGTTTAGACAAAGACAAGGGGTTGCTATGGGTGCATGTTGCGCTCCAATTTTTGCAAATGTGGTTTTAGCACAATGGGAAGATCTATTTGTGCTAAATTCTGAATACAGGACTTCATGGGTATTGTATGGGCGATACCTTGATGATATTGTCCTGTTTTGGAAAAGTTCGGAACAAGACCTGAATAGGTTTTTTACTTATATTAATAGCACTACTAGTTTTCGGCGATTTACTATGAAAAAAGAACTAGACTATGTCAACTATCTAAATGTTACTATTAGGAAGGATTATGTCAATAATTGTTTTACATCTCAGTTATACAGAAAACCAACTTATTCAAACACCTTACTACATTTTACTAGTGCGCACCCATTGCATCAAAAGAAGGCCCTTGTAAAAGGCCAATATGTCAGATTGGCAAGAATGGTATCTGATATTGAGGAGTTTTCCAGTGAGTGTGACATAATGTTGAATATGTTTTTGAGAAGAGGATACCCCAAGTCCTTTGTTATTGATATTATTAAAGTGGTCAAAAACAAGATGACTAGTGGACATTTTACTGCATTATTGAGTCAGGCTAGCAGTGACAATCAGGGTAATGGAAGAAAACACAACATAGATTGTTCACGTGCACTTACACTTACTTATACATCTAACTTTAATGAAATTAGGTACGTGATTCATAAATATTGGAAAATTTTCAATATTGATACGGATGTACAGGAAAAAGTAGGTAATAAGCCTATAACAGGATATAGGAAGGATATCTCACTTAAAGGACTACTTGAGAATAACTTACATGGCTCGAATATGGGAGATACTTTTAAATGTGGTAGATGCTCACAATGCCCATACATTATGGACTTAGATAAGGTAAAACTTAAACATTTTGGATATATAACTAACAACAAGAAAATGCACTGTTATAGTAGGGGCATTGTGTATATTGCAGTTTGCAAAATATGCAAAAATTACTATGTGGGAAAAACAAAAATGCATTTAGGCTTAGAATTTATCAACATTTGTATGATATTAAGCAGAAAAATATGAACAATGCATTATATAAACACATTAGTAATCAGCCAAATCATGCTTTTAGTTTTTTTATATTAGAGCAAGCTGATTTGTGCCCTCGGGGAGGTTCTGTAGATGACTATCTAGAATTTATTGAATTAAAATTGCAAATTAGATTGAATGCATATTGCCCCCCAGGGCTCAATGATAGAATTTCATTGGCTTCGCTTTTGAGATTAAAACATATGTTCATGCTATGACAGCTATGATATGTTTTATAATTTATAATTTATTATATACTATAAGGTATTTTGTCTTATAATTTTTTGTGTGTAAGTTTTACTAGACAGCATTATGTCATTTCCTCATATGCACATTTATGCATTCACAAGCCATTGTGACGTTTTGGTTTAATTATTTACTCTAATTAATTAGGAAGAAGTGATGTGGAGCTAATCAGTTAGCTGATTGGATTGTAACAGCATTTTAAACCTGTTTAGCCAGATATTTGGTGAAAGCGCTTAACTTCTTGTTTCTATACATTTTATATTTCTGGAGGTTTTGGAGACTTTCTGTGTATCCTGCTTGTGGTTTATGTTATCTATTCATGGAATTCTACATGTGTTTGGGATATAAAAAATTTTCATACAATCAAGGCTTTGTCTCTTTGGTGAAGTTACCCTACTTCCACATCTTCTTGGTTTGTGTTTGTCTGACTTGATTTGACTTGGTTTCATTATAAACATAGATCAAAATGATCCAGTTTGCTATATCTCTAAATACAATATTAAAATGAAAGAGATTGTTAAAATTCAGCTTAACTGGCGGATTTTGCAAGCACTGCCTCAGTTAATTAAGTTTATAGATGATAAACCACATTTTGCTTATATGAAGTCATAAAACATTAAGGAAAAGTTGTGTTATAAGGAAATGCCCCAAGAAAATAAAATATTTCTACATAGAAAATCAGGAACCATACCATGTTACAATTGTATTTTTTTGTAAATATGTGTAGAGTAGTATTGCTTTTATTCACCTTGTCACTCAGAAAAAAATATAAATTTGTGTGTTGCCACATGTAGTACCACTAATGTGGTTTATCAAGCCCTTTCTATTGCCTGTCCCTCCTTTTATATTGGTAAATCTAATAGGAAATTGAAATAATGTATTTCAGAGCATCTTTCAGATATACAGAAGGGTGCTCTTACAAATTCTTTAGCTAAACGTGTTAATGAAAATAGTGCAAGGCATGAATTTCAGTTTAGAGTGGTTCAGAATATCACCTTGAGTAATAGAGGAAGTGATATTATTAATAAGATGGAGGCTGCTGAATATAAATGGATAGAAAGACTTCAGACTGGTAAACCCCAAGGATTAATTGCACTGACAAGTATTAAACATATCCTTAAGCTAAGGCAGATGAAATTATAAAAGTTTTGTATATATTATTTGAAATCTATTTTTGTATAATATCAACAAATGTATTTGAATACGCTAAAATGTTTTACAATTATTTGTTTTTAGGAATATGTTCACATAACAGTATGTCTGTATGTATATGTCCATTTATATTATTGTTTTTAGGTGCATATACCTTTAACTTAACTAGCTTAATGTTTAATTTATTCACATGATTATAAAAGAAAGATGGCTGCATGTGAGTTGGTCTAATATACTGATACATTTTTGGAGAGCAAGATCCAGCATTTGTTTTTGTTACAAATAAACTTACAAAAATAGGCTGCCTATCAGATACTATAAGTAACCACATACCAACATATGCTATTAAAACTCACCATAACCTAGATGAACATATTATCTATACTCAAATACAAAATACAATCAATTTCAGCAAAGTTATTTTCAGCAAAACACTAAAAAATATAACTGAGTGTACTTAGAACAATGCTGTTTAATACTGTTGTTGAACACTTTAATAACTTATTCTTACAGACCTTAAATAATCTAGCACAAGTACATAAAAAGAGTACAGTCCAACCCTGCACTATGGCTGACAAAAGAAACAAATAAATCATGATAAAAAGGGATAAATCCTGGAAACACTGGTATAAAAATAGAACTCAAAATGCCTTCCAGCAATTTAAACATCTTAGAAACCTTGCAAAACTCCATGTCAAACAGGATAAGCAAACATTCTATACCAACCTACAAGACAAACATATAAACAATTCAAAACTTTTCTGGCCATCACTAAATAAACTACTCCACCCTGGCAAGACCACTACTCCCTTTCTCAAAACAGACAATACGACCTAATCTATCCCCACACATTTTAATTCCTACTTTATACAATCAGTATTATCTCTTTTACACACTAACGCATCTGCTCCCTTACTCCACCAATATCCAATCAAAACCACCCACAGCTTTTCCGTTTTAGTCCAGTACTTATCTCACTCGTAGGAATGCTGCTACTTAAAGTAAAACTACTTCTGTGGTAATAGACAACCATCAGACTATCTAAAAATGTGCAGAAGTCATAGCCTTCCCTGTGTCTATACTAATTAATGGGTCCATAGCAGAAAGATACTTCCTGTCACTGTGGAAAAACTCTTATATCATCCCACTGCACAAAGGTGGCACATCTACACTACAGGCAGATAATGCTCTCCCCTTATCCAGAATATTAGAGAAATGCATCCATGTGCAATTGATGGAATACCTAGCCTCAAATAACATTCTCTCAGAAATGCAACATGGCTTTAGGCCACAGCACAGCACCACTACTGGTGTACTACATATTACCAATATAATAAGTCAACATAGAAATGGTCTACTCGTGTCCACCATGTTCTTGGACTTGTCAGAGGCATTTGATATTATCTCACACCAGCAACTAATTGTTTGACTCTCATCAATATGACTTTCACAATACACCATGATGACAGTGGTGCCATTATGCATGTGGCTTTCACAATACTCCATGATGACAGTGATGCCATTATACATAGGTCATTCACAATACTCCATGATGACAGCACTGCCATTATGCATGTGTCATTCACAATATTCCATGATAACAATGATGGTGTTATGCATGTGTCATTCACAATACTTCATGATGACAGTGGTGCCATTATGCATGTGTCATTCACAATACTCCATTATGACAGTGATGACGTTATGCTTTTGTCGTATTCTGAGGACAAAGTAGCACTGTGAACAACTCTGAGTGAATGGAACATTCCCCAATCCCACAACTGAGGGGACTGAAGGCAACTAGGATGGTTCTCCTATATTACCAGTGTTTAGTGAAGGGCATTCATATGAGTTAAAAACGCATTTTATCGACAGCACAAACAAAACCAACATTTGAAGGATACACAGTCTTTGAGATGAGCACACATGTAATTGAACAGATATGCACGGGTACCCTTTAGTGCATTGAGGCACATTTATTCAATGAGGTTTGCGTTACCTTAGGAGTCAACCAGTTAATGTGCAAGAATGCTATTCAAGTACTGATCAGACTATGACAAAGGCCCACAGTGTGCAGCCTGGCCTGAGTGAGGATGTCTCTGACCTCTAGAAATATTGATAACCGTTGCATGGACTGACATTCCACTCTGTAGCCATTAGGAGGGCCCTACCACTGCTTGGATTCAGTAGTCTTAGCTTTTGTAGGGGTCGGTTGTCCACTGCTTTTTTCAGAGAGCTAGGCCTAACATAGCACCCACTCATGTGGCCATAAGTGATAGAGTTCTGGCTCTACCATGGCCTTTGATGGTCACATGGCTGTGGATGACAATTTTATGTTTCCACTGTGATCTTCACCATTGGTCATGGGTGATCACATGGATATGGGCAATAATCTTTTGCTTCGGCCAGTACCTCAACCCAAGGTCATGGACAGTTTAGGCAGATATGGATGACATTCATCCAGATCCACAGGGAGCACACCACACCAGGCATTGTACTCAGTGTCAAAGAGTTCCATTGTGGCCCACTCCACAGTAGATGCCAAATGAGAGACACCACTGTCTAGAAAGGATGTAGTGGTAATCCTGATCTGCCATGATTACACAGCAGGTGTAAATGTGAGGTTCTCATGGGTAGATGATGCACCTAGCTAGCACTCTACTGCTGAAAGCTCCAGACTATCACTTGAGGAAATAATCCCTGGCTTCTCATAATTCCTTAGCATTGTACAGGGTTAAAGCAGGTATTGCCAATGACCCCTTCCACCCACTCTAACATTGTTGTTCCCCCACCACTGTGGCCTCCACCTGTGTGAAAGATAATGATAGCTCCCTGCCCACCCATTTCATTCATGGGGGTATCGTAATGTCCGATTCACAATATAGTAATTCTAGTCACTGCACCACTTACCCCAGGTGTGTAACTACATGTATCATGTGTCTTCTGTGTTTATCTTGCCATGATCCATAATTGTTGACGAGCAATCTTCTCTTTGTCTGTGACATAATGTATTGTACCCACATCTGACTTGGAGAATATTTATGTAGCAGCATACTTTTTCAACTACTTACCTGACTCATTCACTGCTGCTGGCCCAGTTATGTTGGACAGTGTGGCAATTGCTGTATTTTCATAGCACCGTCTTGCTTCACATCTCAAAAGCATACTGCATTAAGTGGCCAGCTGTATCTAAGGCATAGAAGTCAGATTTCAGTGCTCTGAGTACAATTTTGCTGCTGATCTGTATTTGCACAAGTGAGGTATTATACTCAATCCCTGCCTCTGTTTGGTGATGTAGCCATAAGTGATCACTTTCATACACAAGACATGGCATATGAGTATCAAATGTAACACGCAGCACTAAAAACAACTTTGTGTGGTCTGATCCACATATTCATTCAACTGGGACTCCATGGACTCTAGGGCTAATAATGTCTGCATATACCAATTAGGTGTCCTTGTGGAAAGTCCCCCACATGAAATGCTGGTACATTACACAAATACCAGATACAGGAATCATGGGAGCTGCCTGGATAGCACATAGATGTATTGTTAAAAAAACCTTTACTTTGTGCATTAACTGGTATTTGATGGAATGGAAAACCTTCTGGTTAATGCAGCAGATGGAAAGTAAAGCAGATACTGCTTTTATGGCCCCCAGGATCTCAAGAAATTGGCTTCGTTGAGGAATACATGTGTGGTGATGGTTTTCTCCACATATGCTCCACCATGTTTGGCACAAATCAGAGGCTTGTGTAAGTCCTGGAGACGAATAGGTTCCAGTAGCAGAATAGTTAATACTGCACAAAAATTTCTGTGTACTGTTATAGGCATTCAGTGCATCCCACTTGAGTCCATGTGAGGACAGCACCAGTCAAGCCAGACACCATATGAAATCTACATGGCAACAGTCCGCTATGTCATGTCATGGTAGTGAAGATATGTCAGCCACTGATGGATTCTGCTGTGACGTAAAGGACAGCGGTCTACAATATCATGAACCCTGGCTTACAAAGTGGTTGCTAACACATGCTGTCTAACTAGAGTATACCCGTTCATGAACAAAGGCTGGTGTACAGAAAAGTTGATATTTATTGCTCAGTAAAAGCTACAAGAAAGACCCAGAGAAGCTCATGTCTTCACTGTAGTGGAAGCCTATGGGATATATGCTAATGACTACTCAAGGATATTCCTGTTTCAGCGACATTGCTTCTGAATGCCAATGACTTTTTAAGTCTTTAGTGCTACATTTAGGCCAATAAAGCCAAACCTCAGTAGCTTTAGCCATGCATGTTTCAGCCTTTTTATTGACCTCATCAGTACAACTTAACTTGACTGTTTGGCAGTAGTTTAGAAACACAGAGCTTAAAATCAAGCCTTATATCCATAATCCTTAAGATGCCTGCAAAATCTCTAACTCAATCCATACATTTTGTATATTTTTGAATCAAGTCGCCATGTCTGCTTTCATTTACGTATGCAGAATGCCAGCATTCATTCGCCTGTGATGCATAGTGTGTTGTTTCCTATGTTAACACTATCAGTCTTTGTACCCCCTCCAAGTGTGTCACTGCTCACAGCTCTGTTTCACTTAATACAGTACACTAATCATTTCTGAATATGTCCCACTATTTATTGCAGCTGTATGATATTGGATGTCTTAACATTATTAGATGCATCTCTTACACTATGAACAAAATGTTTCACAGGCTTCATTAACTAGGTGTAAATCTTTTGTGTTTAGGTTCAGTGCTTTACAACAACTAAGCATTTTTATAATGCCTTTTATTGAGCAGCTGCCATAATTCTTAATGGACACACACACTCATCTACATTTTTAATGCAGACTAACCAATTATATATAATATAAAAGACTTTTTTTGCCAAGCCCAAACAACATGACTTCTTGCTACTATTTTACTTATTTTCTCAGATTAATTATTTTACATTTCTGTTCAGCTTTGTTTTCAAAACATTCCACAAAAGTCGCATCATATGACTAACCGTGACAATGCTGTAAATCCTGAAAATACCTCACGCCAGCAAAACTGTTGGAGAAAACGCTTTTTTCCATATTAAGTCTAGCATGCTAAAACAATCTTCCTAGAAAAAATAGACAGCAAGTGTCTGATATAGTTTCAAAATAAACTCAAAAGATTTCCTTTTCAAAGAATATGAATGCAGGTTCTTGAGAAATGCTAGATTGTGATTTAAAATTATAATCTGCTTGTCAGTGTTGTCTTCTGTATCTTACAATTGTGTATGTTCTACGCTGCTTTTATACTTGAGGTGTTGTTTTCTGATGCTGGTATGATTGTCTCCATGTTAGTGTTGCTATATTCTGCTATCATATTCTATTTCTATGTATTTTCATCTCATTCTCAGACTCAGGAATCACCCATTTGTGTGTACATTTGTATGTATTGATACAGAGCTGTACCATAGACAAGTCAAAGAGACGGCAGCCCTTGGAGCAAGCAGTTAGGTCAGTACAACTGGTACAGTTTTACAGGTGCTGACTGCTCACTGCCTTAAAGTAGAGTCAGTATGCATTTAAGCAGCCATGGTCATGCCTACGTGCTACTGAAATGCTTAACTGACAGTCAATCTGTGAAGACAGCAAATGCTTGTTATAAGAGATGTAAGTGTGTATGTAATATCTCTTTGTTATGTTCACACACTGACTTCTGCAAATGCAACAAAAAAGCATCTGTTTGCTGCACACCATGTTTTAAATTTGTTTTATATAAACCTCTAGTTGACTGGTGGGCACTGGTTTGTTACCCAGGCCACTGAATTAGCTAGCTATAGCTCTGTATGCATATATTGATGTATATGGCTATACTGATGTAACTTTGAAATGATTAATATATGCTTCACATGAGCTACATGGTATGCTCTGTCTACTGTAATATCTAAACATGAAGCATATTGGATGAATAAAGATTCTGATAATCTAGCATGATCCGTACTAGACAGAATAACTTGTATAATATGCTGGATGGGTCATTGTTTTGAATGACATACGACAGATGTTGTGCAATATGCAGTAACTTGCCTCAGATCCTGAAGGAAACAGTTCCAAAGACCAGCTCGCCAACCCAGAATAAGATGTATTATGATTATCAAATGTCTGATTTAACCTAATGTTTATTTTATTTTATTTATTTTTTAATATCTACCTTCTGCATTGGTGTGTCCTCTATAAGACCTTACTATCCTATACAGAGACAGTTCTATGCCCTATCTTTGGGAAAAGCAATGAAGTCTCATTTTTTTTTTTTATTCGTAAACAAAATAAAAACATCTTGGGTTTTAACTGGTCTGTGACAATCTGTTCTGAACCTTAAAAATGAAGTCTTGTTAGAATGATACACATTTGAAATTAATCATTTGGAAAAACAGATGTGGCATTGTGTCCTAATCCTGTTGTTAGGTATGCATGTCAGTATTTGTGAAGTATTCCTGTGTTACTGAGAAATGCACTTTAAGAATAGATGCACAGGACTAAACTGAACCTTCTCATAAAAGCCACCATAATGAAGAAGCCTCCTGATATGATATAACTACTTTTAGTCTTATAAAATTATTTGGAAATTAATTTATTTTGGTGCTTGTGCCAACTGTAATTTATTTTGTGGCATCTACAGATCACCATCCATACTCACCTTGTACCAGTTTCATTTTGCACATTTTCAGAACTGTTTGCTAATTATTAGCAAAACCTGGGGTAATAAGACAGCTTTTGAAATTAGGCCAATAACAAGTTATAAATCAAAATAACTAAAAAAATTTAATAGTATAGTAAATAAAGTAATGCAATACAAATGTGATCTCAGATTTCCAGGTTACATGAGATTGTTTTCCATTTCAATACACTCCTACAGTCTGTGATCTTATTTACGGAACAGTCTGAATTTTTTGAAATTGTTTAAATAGCAAATAGCAGACATTTTCTTTATACATTATGTTCCATTTTATGGCTTTGGAAGCCCTTTCTATTTAAATTAATAATTAAAAAATGTGAACCAGAAATTTAAATACGATGTTATAGTGAAGCTCCTGTATCATCATTATTGACGTTGTCCTTATCTGTCTTATTTTTTATTTTAATGTACATTTAGCTGTGTGTACTATTTACAGATCTTGCACATTTTCTGTTAATTCTTTTGTTTTAGATAGGTGATGCCACTTATCAGGTGATGACCACCTCGACTTTTATTCCTAATATTCTAGACGGTAAAGTAAACAAAAAAACTACTATAGTTTACTTTCATGTTAACAAAATGAAAAGTGACCTTTCAAATAAGTTGTATTAAGACAGCTCTTGGGTAAGATGGTATGAGTTAAAGTGCATTCCTTATGTCTGCTGCTTTAGAGAATTTAACCTTGACCTTAGCTTTTGATAATCGTGATGGCAGTGTCGTCCTGAACTTATGAGAAGGAATTGTCTTCTTAGAAAAGATGGTATTGATGTTTAATGTTACTTTATTCTGGAAGTAGAAAGGTCAGTGGTAAGTCACATCTGACAAATTTTCAGTGACAACAATGCCATCTGTACAACTGTAAAATATGTGAAAATCTGCAACAGGAAAAAAAGATCTACTCTTTCACAGATTTTTTTTTTCTTATCTAAAAGAGTAAGTATCTATTTTTTTGTTACTAAGCTGGTAACAGACTGCATAAAACCAAAATGTCAGGAACTGAGGGTGGCTATCAGGACTGTAATCAATGCAGTTTACAAGCCTGTTAAAAAAGCAA
Organism: Protopterus annectens; assembly: GCF_019279795.1. Taxonomy (NCBI): domain Eukaryota; kingdom Metazoa; phylum Chordata; order Ceratodontiformes; family Protopteridae; genus Protopterus; species Protopterus annectens. The sequence continues at coordinate 554,122,674 of NC_056743.1, read as the reverse complement.
AGAACCGTTTCATCCTCGAAGATGGAAACTAATTACACATGTGGACATATTATTGCAATCAATAACTTAAAAATTAGGTTATCCGACTGCATAAAGTAGTAGAATATCTGCAATTATGTTAGACCTAAGTTCAGAGGCTCTGCAATTAGAACCTCGGATGAATCTTTCTTCTCACTACATTACAAGGACTTACCATTACATGTCGTACTGAGGGATAAAACACATTCTGAAAGACCTATCAAACTTCTCAGAATTGTATATGTAAATGAAGTTCAGTCATAAAAAAAACTCCTCAATACCTGGTGCCAGTTATCACCATGAAGTCCATTTGAGTCATTTGTCAAAAAGAAAGAGCTATATTTAATATTGTGGGGAGTTCTCTATAGTGTATTCAGGCATACACATCATTTGAAAACACAGAGAGAGGGAAATATTTTCTAGAGGCCTTATGTATTCTGTCTATATATTGCATTATTGCTGAAAGTGACTTTGAGTTTCTGATTTGTTTAGATTGACACAAGAGAATTCATGGAAGAAATGTTTCTTTTCTCTTCCTTCCTAACTGTAGGCATGTATTTGTGAAATATAGAGACAGCAGAAAAGTTAATTTTATATTAAAAGAAATATACTTGGTTTCAGTAAAGAAATGTGGTAGTCTGAGTAAAGCTATCATTTTTTTTCAGTAAAACATGGAGAGAACTGTATTATGCTCAGTTTAAGTGTAAACAGCTATTCTTTTCATTAAACAGCTGTGGCTGTTGTAAATCCTACACTATGTAAAAGGTAACAAAAGTGTTGGAAAGTGAAGCACTAAAGTTACTTCTGAAATATACATACTAGGGAACAATGCTATGCAAGCAGTCGTGGGGACCCTAAGATGCGCAAGTCACACGTGCCTTTAAATAGACACACCTACAAGTTCTTACCACCCTTTTCAAATAGTTAATAGTGGCCACCTTACAAACTGACCAGGGCTGTACATGTCTTCCTTGGTGTAAGTTCGTATGTGCCAATCTAGTCACCAATACTAACTTTAAACATGACAAAAGTAGTAATTTGATTAGCCTGTAGTGGTAACCTATTACATAGGCTGGGAATGCTGAGTTAGTAAATCATCCATCCAGTAAGTATTGTTTACTGGTTCGTATAGATTTATGTTTCTAGTGTAGAAGTTTCTAGACACACTGTTTTTGAAGTAGTGCAGCAAATAGGACTGAGTCTCTCTTGCCTTGAAAAATTATCCCATGAAAAGGGGCTATTAGTCTTATGGCAGTAACCTGGTCAACAAAGGATATGTAAAATAAAACTAAATAAAACTGAATATCCAGGTCATCTCATAGAAAGTAGTAGGCTAATCATTCCAGGGAAAACCATGCTAATTTATCAGGAAAGTTGAGGGATTTCAGGCCATTCATTTCTTTCATTAGAAAATTTTGAGGCTATTACATTTGAGTGGTAAGCTTGGATTTGTACATACAATAGTGGACATTGTATTCAGTGATGAGCCTGACAGTGGACGAGCTCAGTGGTAGGATATCATCTTTGGATCTTGACTACATTCCCTTAGAAATGAACTTGGTCAAATAGCGATTTCCTGATTATGCTGCAAACATGATGACTGAATGAGAGCTGACCACACAAATACCCAGGTCTCTAATGACTGTCTTTCTGTCTGTAAAGGTTACTATTTATCCAAGTAAAGTGGGTGCAGCTATCTTTTTTATTTTTTTTTTGAAAATCACTACTAGTTTGCATCTGTTTGAATTTAGCTAGAGACCATTTATCATAAACCAGATATATGCACATTGTACCCCTTGCTGGTGCTATTTCTTTTCATTGGATGAGTAGATAACAGTAGCCAGATAGCAGTCATCGGCAAACTAAGTTAATCATACCATTAGAGTATCAGCTTGATATCTGTAGAATAAATGACAGAGGACAGGCCGAGCAATGATACCTGGGGTACTCCAACACTCTCAATTTTACATTCAGAGATGGTACAGGCAACATTCACAACTTGTGAACTTTTGGATAACTGACTTGCAATCCATATGACAATGTAGGAATTTACAGCAAGTTTTTTTTTTCTAAATTTTCAATAATATCTGACTGAGGTATAATGTCAAAAGCATTGGCCAGGTCAAGATATGTAGCTTGCATTGAAAGGCACTGTCAACAGAAACTGCAAACTTTTTAGAAAAGCTTACAACGTATGAGCCTAGCCCTGAGTAGCATCCTGCCTTTGCCCAGAATGATACTACCGTATAAAGACAAAATGATTGACTTCAACAATTGGCTAAGCTTCTGGTGTCATTCAAAGGGGATCCAGTATCTGTCTGCCTGTGATGACATGACTGACAGACCACGATGCTTTGCCAGAGATGGTCTGCACCTGTCGCCCCTGGGATTCAGGTTACTGGCTAAGGCTCTTACCACCCCTATAGTGCTTTTTTTAGGGAAAGTTCAAAGGACAAAACCACCACTATAACAGGTACAAGCATGCAAAATCTGAAGGTAATGCTACTCAATGCTAGAAGTCTAAACCTCGAAATGCACTCTCTTGAGGCACTCCTAAAAATGGAGAACATTGATATCTGTGCAGTAACTGAGACCTGGTTCAAGGGTCCAGAGAGTACCCCTGCAATACCAGGCTACAACTCTTACCACACTTTTTGGCCACCAAACCAGAACTAAAATACTAAAGGTGGAGGAGTGTCCATATTCACCAAGGATATTCACAACACCAGGCTAGTTGCCCAACACAATGCGTCTGAAATTCTCCAGGTGCAACTAACACTAGTTAAGACTGCAATCCAAATTGTAGCTTGCTACAGATCACCCACCATGCCCCAAGATTCTCACTACACCTTTCTAAATATACTGGAAAACATTAAGATACAACCAAGAACTCTAATACTGGATGATTTCAACGACCCTGCCATTAACTGGGAAAACTACTCATGTACCAACACCTTTGCCCAACGGTTCTTGGAATTTATAAATTCCAACGCCCTGGATCAACTAATCCTTAGTCCCACCAGGGGCTCAAATATCGTAGACCTGGTCATGACCAACATGGGAAATTGATGCTCCAAACCTATGGTCACCCCTTTGTTGGTCAGGTCTGACCATAAGCTAATCACCCTTGACATCCGCATCCCTCTTCCACCCCCCAGTAAGAAAACTTCCGTAAAAAACTTCTCCAAAGCCAACTTCATGCTACTAAAGTCAGAAGTGACAAACTTCATGACACCCATGCAGACGGGAAATGAAAGTTCGACTGCTGAATCTGCACTAAAGCACTGTATGAGCACATTCACTCATGCATGAATCGTGCCATCCCCAATAGAACCAAGATGCTCTCCTCCAAAAAAATGCAAGCCAATCTGGTGGTCCCTTGCCATAAACAAACAAAAGGAAGAAACTGTTGCAGAAAAGAAGAAAATCCCAGGATGCAAAAAACTCCCTTACCAGCCTCAATATGAAGCTGAGATCCCTCATAAAATCCTCCAAAGCTAGTTATGAAAATAAAATTGCCAAAGATTCCAAACATACCCATAATGCATTCTATAGCTATGTCAAGAATCTAAATGGCAATGTTCAGATCTGCTCTGAGCTACAACGGAAAAGCATTAAACATACGGATTCCAAGGATATTGCCAGTATGCTAGCAGATTGATTCAGTGCAAACTTCACCCCCCTCTCACCCCCTAAAGGGCCCATCTCAATACCAAAAGACTGCCAACTTCCAGTAATAACGGCTGCACAGGTAAAAAAAAAAAAAAAAGCACCCTCCAAAGCTAAGAATACAGCATGGGACCAGATGACATCCCAGGCTGTGTACTACATGAACTACAAAATTAACTGGCACCTCACCTAAGGCTTCATGCCCACTGAGTGGCGCACAGCTACAGTTATCCCACTCCACAAGGGGGATCCACCTTGGATCCCGGAAACTACTACCCCATCAGTTTGATGAGCCTGATCCGCAAGGCTATGGAACGTATTATCATGGAACTTATAAACAAAGATATTGGCAAGCTTCAAACACTGCACTCCATGCAGTTTGGGTTCATGAAGGGCTAATCTTGTCTCCTGATCCTGATTGATTCAAAGAATCAGTCTCCAGAGCCGTGGACAAGGGTTAGGTGGTCCACAGAGCCTATCTGGACCTCATCAAGGCCTTCAGCACCATCCCCCACTCTGGAATCCTAGATAAACTTACTAAGCTGGGCATTAATCCCTACATCACTCAGTGGGTTGCCAACTGGCTTACTGACAGAACCCACACTGTAAAAGTAACCGACTCCAAATCCAGCTCCAGACAAGTGACAAGTGGAGTACCTCAGGGTTCAGTCCTGGGACTGCTCTTGTTTGGCATCTACTTCTCTGAAGTACAGGCTTAATACTAAGGGACTCTGGCTAACAAAGTTCACAGATGACTGCAAACTGGGAGCCATTATTGAATCCCCAAATGATGTGGATATTCTACAAAAGTGCCTTACAAAAGCAGATGCTTGGTGCCAGATCCATGGGGTCAAGCTTAATGCCAAGAAATGTATAGTTATCCCCTTTGGGAAAAAACATGTACCCATGAATTACAACATAGGTGGCAGTACACTAAACACCGAAAGTGTGATAAGAGACTTAGGACACAGGTGGACAGTGGTCTCACCTTTGATAACCACATTACTACAACAGTCGGGAAATCCTTCCATGTGGCACACCTCATCACTAAGGGCTTTTCATCCAGAAAAAAGGAGGTCATTGTCCCACTGTACTCGTCCCTCATTAGACCCATTATAGAATACAATGCCCTGTTTGGTATGTACCTCTCAAGACATCTGCAACAACTGGAAAGGCTGCAGAAATACCTCACTAAAAGAATCACAGGCCTAAAGCAGATGCCCTATGCTGACCATTTAGAAAAAACTCCACCTATACTCTGTCGCATATCATTTACTCAGAGGCGATCTCTGCTTAACATACAAGGCCATGTCAAACCCAGAGCTGTTGGACATGCTACACTTAAAGAAATCCCAATCCCTCAGAGATGCATGCTCCAGGGATCTAAAACTTGTCATCACAATGAACAAAACATGCTGGAGGGATAGGTTCCTGACCCAGAGACTCCCCAGACTCTGGAATAGACTGCTCATACATGTCAAGCAGAGTGCCTCTTTGGCCCTCTTCAAAAGGAGCCTTGATGATTGGATAGGAGATAGAAAATTCACCCCGGGGATCACGTCAGTCACCCTGCTAGACAGGGGTCCAGGGAGGTAAATACTGTGGGGAAAAAATTGCCAGGGAATTGTTATGGCTAGGCTTGTATAAGGCCCTAGGGCCAGTAGCCTAATACCAACCTATGAACAAAATTCAGGAAACAGGTCCTAACATTTACCAAGCCAAACTGATCGGAGTTTAGATCAGTTAACTTGCCTGGGTCTGCAGAAATCAGTTCTGCTATGATACATTCCATGGTCTTGCATATAAGGCTTGTGAGACTGATGGCCATAGAATTACCTGTTTTTAGGGCGGACACCCTTGAATAAAGGGGTCGCAGAGGCTATTTTTTAGGCATCAGACACCAACCCTGTGGATAGAGTGAGGCTGAAAAGTTTAAGTAGAGGCTCAAGTATTGGATTCTTGGTATTGATGAGAACACATCCTGCTATGTTGCCTGGTCCCATGGAGGTATCATTTTTACCTGTTAGCAGGGAGTTTAAAAGTTGCTCCAAAGTGATTTCAGGGAAAGCAAAATTTTCAGGGATACTGGGGGTAGCAGTTTAGGTAGGTGGGATTGTTAGCTCTGAATATGTTTACTAATATTATAACTATGTCCTTGGAATGGAATATGATATACTATTACAAATGAGCTCAATGCAGTTTTGGACAATATTCATTAATTTACTGACATAACTGAAGAAATATTTGTAGTTTCCTTTAATATATGTAATATCCTGAAGCTTGTACTCTGGTTTACAGTTAATAATAATACTCTTAAGTTCCTTGTTGATGTGTCAGTGTCGTTCTGAGATAGGGATGGGGATTTTTTTACGATTTTGCATTAGTTTCCTTCTTTTGCTATACAGTTTATTGATACAGGAGTTCTACCACAGTGTTTATTCCAGAATTTACCATTCTGTTTATGGGAGGAGGGTCTTTTTTTTATGCAGCTGTTTAGTCGCTGGTAAAAATCAAAGGTGAATGTGGCAGGCTTCCCAGTTCAGTCCATTTGGAGGAGATTGTTAGGAATTTTGAATGTCCTCTACAAGCTGAGGTTTACACCATTGGCGTCCTAAAACTAGTCTAGTTTTGGGGTTGGGGAGCTACCACTGTTAACTACTTCTTCATCCTCATACGACACACAATGAATCCCCATAGAACAACACCAAGTACTTAAGCTTTGAAGGCAATTACCTTGCTTGCAATCTAGGCATCTTTCAGCATCTGCTTGGCCCTCTAGATACAATGCCTTAGGTCATTCATTCCTACACTGGCCTTCCTTCACTAGGCTGTATTCATATCTATCTTTTTAAAGGGCCCCTTTGAGCCCTTACATCATCTTGGATGCTGGCATCTGACAAACATTACAAAATCCATGTTCTTGTCTGGTGAATGTGGAAGCCTGACTAATTATAGAGCAATGTATGACTAAAACATTTCACTGTTTTGAAGCAGATTTAGTTGGTATTATGGATTTAGGAATGATTTCCCAACGATTCTTACAAGAACTACAGCTACAGCATAAGTTTTGGACCTGGTGAAACATTGTAATTGATGGTTTCTAAAGGTCTGAAGCTTAACAATGGTGAAACAAAGCAAGAGGTTTGCCTCCATGTTTATTTAAATATTTACATCTTTGAAGGGTTGTACTTTTAACTGGTAGAAACAGTGAGCAATTTGCAAGCATAAAGCAGTTGCTACAGTACCTTTGTACTCCTTATGTGATTAGAGAGAGCATTGATGGGATGACAGCAGACTGTTGACACATGTTGCAAAAAGGTGGCCCTCTAGAGATTATTGCAGTACTCAGAGGTTGGAGGGAGGCTATTGTAATAGACACTGAAGATGAAAGGATTACGTATTTAAGGTAACACATACTATTTAGGTTAGATATCCTAACAATAGCTGTTGAAAAGAGAGAATAAATGGTGGTGATTGCCCTATTGGCTATTACCTGGCTACTAGTGCTGGTCTCAATTTGGCTGCATTCATTTAGAAACCAATGACCCTTTGCTCTTTCTCAGACTAGAAACAAAACAGTAGCACTTATTCAAAGTTGTGATTTTTTGTGAAACAGGCCATGGGCTTGCCTACAATTACTAGTATTGTGCCAGGTGTTGCTGAGGTCAGTACCCTGGTCATAGTCTTATCTTTTGCAGGTACTCTGGATAGAAGGTACAACAGATCAGTACAATGGAAAGACAAGCTGCTCAAAGGTCTAAAATTAAAACTGAAGAGCTTTCCATCAAAACTGCTTCCAGTCCAATTAGAGAAATCTCCAGAACCACACACTGCAAAATTAGAAGCAGTCAGGAATCAGTTTCTCTCTGGTCATTCTCTCAGCATAGACTCTTCAGTGAATAGTAGTTTTTTCCAAAATATTACAAGTAGGATTTAAAAAAGTGGTTCATACTCTATGTATTGCAATGTTTATTGAGTATGGGGAAGATCTGAAAGCAAAGGTAACTCATGCTTTAGCAGTCTAGGTGATTTTTCATTTTGAACTTTCAGTGCTAACTACAGCAAGCTAATGAGATGAGACTGGGGTGAGCTTCTAAAGTCAAATTTAAAGTAGGGGTAGGGGCCACTCAAGAGCCAATGAACTTAAATCTACAATAGGAAGTGAGCAGGTGAATCCAAAAAAAGCCAAGACAGCCACACAAACAGCAGCAGTCTCAGTGTAGTTGCAGCTCCTAGTGATGGTTTATTTCCCGTTCTGCTTACCAACCTATCCAGCAAATTGGATAGAATTATTCCTTTGCAAACACTGAATGGAAAATAAATCTTTAACTTACCATAACCAAGAATTATTAAACCTAATAACACCACCCCCTCCATTTTTGCACAAGCATTAATTTTAATTATTCTATTTGTTTATTTTTTCCATGAAAAAGGACCCTAGGCACAAAACACTTATGCTGGGACAATAATGCATTCATTTACCTTAGATAAATTGTTGCAAATGCAGAGGAATTTCAAAAAACATGCATGCAGATTTGTAACTTATAAATTATGATTATTATCTTGAGAAAATGTGGAGTAAAGTATCCAGATCTAATGTAGATCAAGTTGCAGATTGTTTCTATATTGTTGTCAGTGTCTGGTAGTTAATATACATGACTTGCACATTTTTTTTTTATTTTTTGTTACTGGTTTAGGTTCTTAGACATGATACAAAGTGTGTAGGCCAGTGGTCTGAAATGCAAATGCTAGAGTAGCTACACAACTAATATTCCTGCAGCATTTCATGTCAGAGGTATATAATGCACGAAGATATATGCACAAATATACAAGGCACCCTGCAAACATGGGCACCACAAGTCATGAATGGCAACAAAGGTTTTTTCCAACTAGTGATAAACAAATTCAGTAACACATTGCTATGTGCTGTAAATCCAAAAAAGTCTAACGATACGAAAACTATTAAACTACACAGAAGATATCACTAGCAGTCAGCATCCAGACTTCTCCTTTAATTTTTTAAAGCTTTTTTATGAAAACAAAGTTCCAGAAAACAAACTGATTACGCACTTTTGTCCTGCACATACTAGGACTGCTGAAATCTTTTAAGCCCTGCACCTTTAAGAATGTTTTCTCACTATAGTTAATTAATTAAAGGTTTTATATAATGTAACTAGAGGATTTCTTTGTAGGGATATGATTCTGATGAAGCCCTAGTATGTGCAGGGAAAAAGCACCTAATCGGTTTGTTTTCTGGAACGTGGTTTTCATAAAGAAGCTTTAAAAAATTAAAGGAGAAGTGTAGATGCTGACTGCTAGTGATAACTTCTGTGTAGTTTAATAGTTTTCATATCGTTACACTTTTTTGGATTTTAAGCTGCAGTGGTGCAGCGGTAGTGTTGTTGCCTCACAGCAAGAGGTTCTCCCATTCGATTCTAGGCTGGAGTGCCTTCTGTGTGATGTCTGCATGTCCTCCCCATGGTCGAGTGGCATTCAAAAGACATGCATAGAATGGGTGTGCCTTCGCTGAAGGTTGAGCGTCCAGCTGGCACCTCGGGACCCGTAAAAAATCTACTGCCAATCATTAGCAGAGGAAAAGCCGAAAGAAGAACAAACAAACACTTTTTTGGATTTACAGCACACAGCAATGTGTTACTGAATTTGTTTATCACTAGTTGGAAGAAATCTTTGTTGCCATTCATGACTTGTGGTGCCCATGTTTGCAGGGTGCCTTGTATATTTGTGGATATACCTAATGTGCATTATGTAACTCTGACATTAAATGCTGCAGGAATATTAACTACTCTAGCATTTGCATTTCAGACCACTGGCCTATACACTTTATATCATGTCTAAGAACTTCTCTGATATAAAAAAATATATTATTTATTATTGGATTTAGACTATATATTTTGAAAACTGTGCACTGGGTGTGACGAGGGTGCACAGGATTAGGAATAGGTATATTAGAGGGTCAGCCCAGGTTGGAAGGTTTGGAGACAAAGCCAGAGAGGCAAGATTACATTGGTTTGTTCATGTGCTGAGGAGGGATGCAGAGTATATTGGGAAAAAGATGCTAAGGTTGAAGCTTCCAGGTAACAGGAAAAGAGAAAGGCCTAAGATAAGGTTTATGGATGTGGTAAGAGTGGACATGCAGTTAGTGTGACAGAGCAAGATGCAGAGGACAGGAACAAATGGAAACAGATGATCTGCTGTGGTGACCCCTAACGGGAGCAGCCAAAAGAAGAAGATATTTTGAAAACTGTACAACATAGATTATATTGTCAGAGCATTTTTGTTAACCAGGCATAAGCTTTCGCATTTCAACAAGAACTTCCTCTATAAGTGCATGTTTATTGAGATACTTACAGAAATATGAACAGTATATGTTTAATTGTATAATTAACAATACAAATAATACTGGATGGGCCAGATACATTGATGCCTACACTAAGTATACATGATTTGTATTCAAGACCATCCCTACCACATTTTTGTACTTTCTAGTCACTCAGAAAGATTACAGTAAGTGCGATAACCTTTATGAATCCCCCTCGATATTTAAGGCTGCAAGAAAATCAGTAGGAAGACTAAAGTTAGGAGGAAGAAGGTGCCAATTATGCTTGTGTTGTCTGTATTCTTAGTGTAGGTATTAATGAGTCCCAGGGGGATATCTTTCAAGTTGTGCAACTTACAGGGCAAATATTAAGGACAGTCTTCAACAATGTCCAGACTTTCACCAACTGTCATGCAACAGCTTGTAAATCACTTAGTTTTTGAAGTATTAAGTGCATATGGAAATATTGCTTATAATTACTAACAACAACCAGCAATATTTTCAGTACAGTGTGATATAAACCAGCAATTGCAGTTAATTGTTCTGTCACCATATACTTCAGTAAAATGTAGGTCCCTTATTTACGAAAATATTAACATAAAAACTGACAAAAATTAATTTCTCTACTGGTGGGCATTCCAGGTTAACAGTTATTTCCTTAATAACATGCAGCCCTTTCTAATTCTGACTATTATTATCTGGTAAGTCGCTTCCTTAAAGAAGCCAGACCCAAAAAAGGTCTGGATGCTAGGAGGAGGTATGGGTGTGAACCAGAATTATATAAAGGCATTTTAAGCTCGAGTGACATAAGTTAATGTTCCATTAATTACACCAGTGGCATTTATTTACTAGAATAGGGGAATGCTACAATATGCAAATTACTCAAAATATAACATCTTAAGCTTCTCAGGATTATCTATGAAAGCAATAAAGATTACTGTATTTGGCAGAGTGGAAATAATTGACCTAATTACTTTAGTGTCATGCAAAATGAAATGCCACTAAAGTAGTTCAGAAGGATGAATAGACAAATAACACTACTTTTTTATTTATTAGTTAACAGGGTTTCTTATTTGCAATGGTGATGGACAGGTTGACAGACGAGATCAGACAGGAGTCCCTGTGGACTATGATGCTTGCAGATGACATTGTGATCTGTAATGAGAGTAGGGAACAGGTGGAGGAGACCCTGGAGAGATGGAGATATGCTCTAGAGAGAAGAGGAATGAAGGTCAGCAGGACTAAGACAGAATGTATGTGTGTGAATGAGAGGGAGGATAGAGGAATGGTGAGGATGCAAGGAGTAGAGGTGGCGAAGGTGGATGAGTTTAAATACTTGGGGTCAATAGTTCAGAGAAACAGTGAGTGTGGAAGAGAGGTGAAGAAGAGAGTACAGGCAGGATGGAGTGGGTGGAGAAGAGTGTCAGGAGTGATTTGTGACAGACGAATACCTGTACGAGTGAAAGGGAAGGTCTACAAGAGGGTAGTGAGACCAGCTATGCTATATGGGTTGGAGACAGTGGCATTGACAAAAAGGCAGGAGTTTATAGGTTCATAGGTTCATACTAGGCTATCTGCCCTAGGGCATTTATAAGCCTAGCCAGAGTGTGTGTGGCTTTCACCACCCCTTAGGATGAGAATACTACGCCCTTTTAGGGTTTAGTTTACTGTGCCTCTGTCTAGTAGTGACACAGAGATGACCCCCCGGGGTAAACCTACGATCTCCCATCCACTCATCAAGATTTCTCTTGAATAGAGTTAGTGAGGGTCTCTGCCTAACATGGATTGGGATTCTGTTCCAAAGTGTAGGGAGCCTCTGGGTTATGAATCTGTCCCTCCAGCACGTCCTATTTATTTCTGTGTTGAGGTTTAAGTCTCTTGCTCTCTTGGCTCCGATGGATTTGGATTTTCTGAGGTGGAGCATGTCCATTAATTCCGGATTGGACATGGCCTTGTACGTCAGGCACAGATCACCTCTGAGTAGGCGGTATGCGACTGAATAGAGCTGGAGTTTTTTCAGTCGGGCAGCATATGACATATGTTTAAGACCCTTTATGCTCTTGGTGAGGAACATTTGGGGTCTTCCCACCTGCTGCAGGTGTCGGGTAAGATACATCCCAAATGGGGCATTGTACTCAATCATTGGCCTGATAAGAGAAGAGTACAGGGGCACAATGACCTCTCTTGATCTAGATGTGAAACCCTTCATGATAAGGTGGGCAATATAAAAGGTATTCCTAACCACTTTGGCAATGTGAGTGTCAAATGAGAGGTTACTGTCAACCTGGGTCCCTAGGTCCCTGATTACCTCTTCTGTACTTAATGGATTACCTCCTATGTGGTAATTTGTGGGTACCTTGTTTTTCCCAAAGGGTATGACTATACATTTTTTGGCGTTCAGCTTTAGGCCATGGCTCTGGCACCAATTATCCGTTTCTATGAGACCTCTCTGAAGGATGTTTCTGTCCGCTAGAGTATCAATTATGGCGCCCAGTTTGCAGTCATCTGTGAACTTTGTCAGCCACAATCCTCCTATGTTTGCCTGTACCTCGGAAAAATAAATGCCGAACAAGAGGGGTCCCAGGACTGAGCCCTGTGGGACACCGCCAGACTGGCTTAGAGTCTGACATAGCTCCAGCAACTCTGACCCTGTGGGTTCTGTCCTTGAGCCAGTTTGCAACCCATCTTGTGACATATGGGTTTACATTTAAGCTGGTGAGTTTGTCTATGATGCCCGAGTGGGGTATTGTGTCAAAGGCTTTTGCAAGGTCAAGGTAGGCTGTGTGAACTGCCTTACCCTCATCAATGGCCTTAGTGACTGTTTCAAAAAAGTCGACCAAGTTCAAAAGGCAGGATCTGCCCTTGACAAAGCCAAATTGGGTAGGATCCAATGTCTGTAGGTCCCCAATGTCTTTGTTTATGAGTTCCATAATGGTCCTCTCCATAGCTTTGCAGACCAGGCTCGTCAAGCTTATGGGGCAGTAATTTCCAGGGTCCATAAAAGCACCGCCTTTGTGAAGTGGAACCACTGTTGCTGTACGCCACTCTTTGGGTACGTATCCTGTAGTAAGGCTAAGATTAAACAGCAGCCTTATGTGTGGGTTTAGTTCCTCTTGGAGTTCATGTAGTACACAGCCCAGGACACCATCCGGTCCCATTGATGCTGTGCTTTTAGCTTTAGAGAGGGTGGCTCTCACCTGGGCATCTAAGATGTTAGGGAGGCTACACTCTGCTGGGATAGTTATTTCTCCTTTTGGGGGGGAGGGGGAGGAGAAATTTGCACTGAACCTGTCTGCCAGAATGTTGGCAATGTCAGTGGGTTCAGTGTATTTTGTGTCATTTTGGACTAAATCTGAGCATATCTGGGAGTTTCCTCCCAGGTTTCTAACATAGCTAAAGAAGGCCTTGTGATTGTCTTTTGTGTCTTTTGCGATTTTTCTCTCAAAGTTGGCCTTGGATGATTTTATGAGTGATCGTAGTTTTTTGCTAGTACTGATCAGAGATGCCTTCCCTTTTAGGGATTTTGTTCTGTCATGTAGTAGCTTCCTCCTCCTGTTGTAAAGTTTGTTTATGGCTGGGGTCAACCAGACCGGGTGCCTGCCTTTGGGGGAATGGGTCTTGGTTTTATTTGGGATTGCATGATCCATGCATTCTTGAAGGTGCCCGTAGAAGGCATTTGCAAAGGATTCAGCAGTGTGGATTGTGATTTCCACTGGCCCAGGGGCCTTGAAGGATACCACTTCAGTCTTAAGAAGTGTGAAGTTGGCTTTTGAGAAGTTCTTCACCGTGGTCTTTTGTGTAGGGGGTGGGGGCGGGATGTGGATTGCCAGTGAGATTAATTTATGGTCTGATCTTACCAAAGAGGGATATACTTCCGGTGTGGAGCATTTTGTCCCCATGTTTGTGATGATCAGGTCTAGTATATTGTCTCCTCTTGTGGGAATGGTGACTAGTTGTTCCATTGCATTTGAGTTTATGAATTCTAGGAACCTTTGGGCTTGGGGCTTGAGTAATGTTCCCAGTCTATGTTTGGGTAGTTGAAGTCTCCCAGTATGATGGTATTTGGAGAGACATTCATACTCTCCAGTGTCTTCAGGAAGGCTGTGTGGGTTTCCTGAGTTTGAGAGGGTGGTCTGTAGCATGCTACAAACTGTAAGGCAGTTTTGCCTATTGTTAGTTACACCTGGATGGTCTCCGATGCTTCGTGCATTGCCACTAACCTGGAGGTGTGGGTATTTTTGATGAATATGGATACTCCCCCTCCTTTTGTGGTTCGGTCCAAGTTTTGGGGCCGGAAAGCATGATATGAGGTAAAACCTGATAGTGCTGGGGTGCTCTCAGGAGCCTTGAACCAGGTTTCAGTCACTGCACAGACATCGATGTTCTCCATACTGAGGAGGGCTTCGAGGGCGTGCATCTTGAGGTTTAGACATCTGGCATTGAGCAGCATTACCCTTAGTTTTTTTCCACTTGTGTTTTCTAGGGAGGTAGGTTTGTCATTTGAGCCTTGCCTAAAAAAGGCACTATGGGGGTGGCAAGAGCCTTGGCCAATATCCGGAAGCCCAGGGGTGACAGGTGCAAGCCATCCCTTGCGAAGCAGCATGGCTTGTCAAACATGTCATCCCAAGCAGACAGACATTGGATCCCCTTAGAATGACACCAGCAATTAAGCCAATTGTTAAAACTGATCATTTTGTCTTTGTACTGTGGCATCATTCTTGGTGAGGGTAAGATGCTGCTCAGGGTCAGGGTCATACCGGCCTGGGCTACATAATCAGAGAGCTCCTCTATGTCTCTTTTCATGTAGTCCAGGGAGGTACGTCTCAGGTCGTTCACACCGGCATGTACAATGACTGAGTCATATTTGTACTTGCTGTGGAGTGACCTGTGTGCTTGTGTTATGTGGCAGATTCTAGCTCCTGACAGGCAGCTTACTGTGACCTTTTCCTTGTTCAGTCTGGTGAGCGGGACGTCAGTGTGTCTGACTATGGAGTCACCTATTACAAGTGTGTCTGGCATGTTGTTTGGCCTTAAGGGCTGTGACTGTTTAGCACACTGACTTTGTGAACTATGTGTTGCATGTGCTATGTCTTGAGGTGGTGGTTGCTTGGGTGTCTGCTTTGGAGGCCTCTGTTGTTTTGGTAGATTTTTAATCAGTGCCTCCGAGTATGTTTTTGTGTGTTTATTTGTTTAGTTTGCAGTTGTGATAGTTCTATGTGAGACTGGGTTTGTGGTGTGCGTGGTTACCTTCTCCTCCTGACTGGTCTTGCCAGTACTGAATTGAGAGAGCTCAGCCTCCAGTTTGGCTATATAGTTGCATCTCTCGCATATATTTGTATTTGTTGGGAGGAGGAGAGGGTTGTCTGTGTACATGAGGCAATTGTAACATTGCCTCAAGATTCCCAGATTCACCAGCTGAACAGGAGAGGACGCCAGCAACTGACCCTTCGACATGCTAGAAATAGTGAAAAAGATTGCTGTGTAACTGAGTCAGAAAGGACCTATAGGGAAATGGGTACTCAACAGAATTTAGGTGAATGAAGTGCTTTCTTTTGTTTAAGAGTGCTTTACCTGTGTAAAAAATGCTTTAGGAGCAAGTGCTGAGCTTTTCAGATAGAGTATAGGCTGTTTAGATTGCAAGTAGAACAGTTCTAAGGGAAAAATTGAAGAGCAGGATGTGGCAGAATTAAAGATGTTAAGATTTGCACTGGGTGTGATGAGGGTGGACAGGATTAGGAATAAGTATATTAGAGGGTCAGCCCAGGTTGGAAGGTTTGGAGACAAAGCCAGAGAGGCACAATTACATTGGTTTGGACATGTGCTGAGGAGGGATGCTGAGTATATTGGTAAAAAGATGCTAAGGATGAAGCTACCAGGTAACAGGAAAAGACGACGGCCTAAGATAAGATTTATGGATGTGGTGAGAGAGGACATGCAGGTGGTTGGTGTGACAGAGCAAGATGCAGAGGACAGGAAGAAATGGAAACAGGTGATCTGCTGTGGCAACCCCTAACGGGAACAGCCGAAAGAAGATGATGATGAGTTAACAGGGGAAGTCCACTGAACATAAGATACCTTTTTCATGGACAATTTGACAGCACTTCCTGGCTAAATTTCTTGACCAGAGTCGCATGGTAGTAAATTCAGTTAAAAGGAATCAAATCCTGTACCTTTGATTACAGAAAGCAGCTTGTTAATAGCCCAGAGCTGTAATGCTATGCTATATGCTGACTAAAGACAATATGTGGTTGCTACTGTGAGAGTATCCAACTATACAGAATGGTGTTACTGTGAGTGTCTCCAACTATCCAGAATGGTACTACTGTGAGAGTATCCTGCTATACAGAATAGTATAGGAGTCACTTGAAATGATAGTTCACTTTGATGACTGAATACAAAACAAGTCATGCTAATGCCTTTGTGGACATAAGAAACATAGTCTGCTAGCTTTTGACTTGGCAATACTCTTGCAAGAGAGCTTTCTCTAACCATGTGAAATTTTCACATCAGATAAGGAATGAATGAACTAAATAACTCTTTGCACTAAGGAACTGTAATGTATTAAATGTTTTGTATACCTTTGAGAACAAATAAGGAAATGAAACGCGCCGACACAAAATAGCATACAGTGAAAGCGTAATGTACTCTGGGGTCTAATCTTGAATATACTGACTGATAAAAATGGTGGAACTTACATCACTGAGATGACATTATTGAATGCTAAAATACTGACTACAAAACAACAAAAGTCTTCTTTGGAGGGAGCAAGCCCCCCTGCACCCCCTAAACCCTGATAGCGATATTGATATATTCCAGTTTCTGATTGTAACACAGTGAGGAAAGGGACAATTTCCTGCTTCCTTCTGTACTGTGATCTCCAATCACAGGACTATCATGCATTTACTTTAGTTGATATTTCAGCATTCAATAATGCCATCTCAATGATGTGAGGTTCTCTGTTTTGCTTGTTCTATTCTAAACTTACAACTACACAGCATTAGTTCATAGATTAAAAGCTTAGTACTAGCATATCTCTCAACTTTATAGATTTTCACAGAATGTCCACAGTTTTGCATCATACTGTTAGTCTGCTTCTCATAAGATTGTGGTTTCTGGCAAATCATTGAGGATTGGCGTCAGAAAATAATGACATACATTTAAGATTCAGACTTCATGCCTTTCAGAAAATCCATACTAATGCAAAATCTGTCATTCTGTGAACTTTCTAAGTTTCTAAGAATAATAATTAAATATCAAACTATTTTTTGTGCCTTTGTCCTTCCATTATTTATGGCTTTGTTCAGATATCTTACACTAAGAGGTTGAGAGTATGGTTTGCTAGGCAAATGGTTTGAACTACCATGTACGGCTTAGCCATGTACCCAAGGAAGTATTGATAGTAGGTTTACCTCCACTTTTCTAAGAGCTAGTAAGTACTAATTACCAAGTTAAATTACTGTTACTATCTCTAGTTGTCAAGCTGTAACTTGAAGGAAGCTAAGGTGTCACAGCATTTAACATACAAGAAATGTTTTTTATATAGGTAAGAAACCCATTGGGTAATGAACTTTAACCCTTCAAGTAGTTGTATTTATGTTACAGTATAAGCCGAGTTTTGAATGTGGGTTCCTAGCATTAGCAATTTTTCTGAAGTAGAAAACATGTAGAAAAGTAGGGTTTACATAGTCCAAAATCAAGACAGATAGCTTTATCTATGACTAAAGAAGATGGAAAAATTGAAAGAAAATTTAATCTATCCAGGTAGCGAAGGTAACCTAGCCTTTTGATTCTCTTGATTAGAAAATATTTATGTCTTCCAATCTAGAATATAATTTCATAAGAAACATTCAGGGTGTTATATCTGTTGATCAGTCTAATAAGGAATAGTGTGGAAGTAAAACCTCTTTGGATAGAGGAGATACACTTTTGATTATTCATTCGATAAAGGATGTGATTTAGGTGAAGGTTATAAAAAAAGTATTTATTTATGAAAATACTTCAATCTTTTGTAGGTGTTTTGATCTTAAGCAGGGTTTCATTTATGAATCAATTAGTGTCAATGACTTGTTCCACCAAGTAGGGCCTACACCACATTTTTAGTATAACCTCCAAGGCAATGGTAAAAACATTAGATTTTGTCTAGTCTTTCTTGCAGTATATGACAATTTGTAGGGGAATCTGTAATGGCAACCAGTATACAGTCAGTTTCAAACTTGTTCATCAGCAAACTTTGGACATCTTTTATCACATCAGAGAAGAACGTGCCAACCATAAGTGGATGCAGCACAGGCCCGGAACTCCACTAGTGATTAATCTATTAGATGAGAAGGTAACACCAACTTTCACCTAATTACGTATGATCAGAGAACACGTTAATCCTTCAAGTAAGTAGAGGGATTAAGTTGATAATGTCTGCATGGGAAGTCACATCAAACATCTTAGCAAGGTTGAGTGGTTTTGATAACCGACAAGAACAGAATGATCCATATTATTGCCTTCTGGAATATTATAAAAAAGTTAACCAAACTAAGCAAGGTCCACCCTTCGCAAAATTGAGCAAGTTAAGATTTCAGTTTTGGAAGATATACTTTTGGAGTAAAGGCGATCAACTAAAATCTTACATAAGTTATAAGAGTTATAATACTGGGGTTGATAATGTGCAGGGTCTCTTAATACACAAGACTTATGCAGAGATACCATAGTTAAGGTCCGCAGAACTCAGACATACATTGTGGAGAGGCTGAGATTAAAAAGGTTAAGGGGGAGTTCAAAATGTACTTTGTGTTGATAACAACACAGCCTGATATATTACCCAAGACCATGGGCACGTTCTGATAACAGCTCCCATGATATAGTCCTTTAATGATAATGAAAGGAGCGATTTTAAATAATTCAAGGGAGGGTGCAATGAGATGGGAGAGAGAGGAAAAATTTAACTAAACTCATCAGACATGTCTTCTATTGTTTCTACATCAGAATAGTTGTTACATTCACTCAGACTTCAGTGCAGTATTGGATAATACTTTTAATAGTCATACAGTAGGTGAAAAAAAGCCTTGTGATTGTTTAAAGAGTTGCATACTTTTTTTTTTTCATATTTAGTCTTACCTTTCCTAATAATGTGTTTTAGGTACTCACAGACCTGTTTAAACTCCTCTGCCTAGGCTTATAAAGTATTTTTATATGAACAACAACATTACAAACTTATGTGTGTGTGTGTATGTATATATATATATATATATATATATATATATGTATGTATATATATAATGTGTGTATATATATATATATATATATATATATATATATATATATATATATATATATATATTTTTTTTTTTTTACAATAGTGTTCTACCCCAAACTGTCTTACCTGCCTTATACAGATGCATAAGGAACTCATGTATAGCTCTCTGCATCCATCACAGAAGGATATTATTCACTATGATATAGGGATGCTCATGCATGAGATGAATACATCTAAGGGCTCTGGTCACATCCTGAATACTGAAACCAGAGAGAGAGCTGATGGTGACCATAACCCACCACAGGCTAGTGACTGGGACATATAAGCGACTAACTTTAAAGTCAGCTGTGATTAATACATTACATTGTGTGGTCACATCCTCAAGAGTCCTTATGGAAGCAGCTTTCAAGTCATCGTGTCTCTCTCTAGATGAGTATGAAGGTGGAAGTTAAGGTATGCTAGACTGAATGGCCTTGTGACCATTTTTTTTTTCAAATGAGGAACTCCGGTAATGCTTTCTTGACAACTTCTGCAAATAGAGGTTAAACTGTTAGATGGTTGTGATGTAGTACGAAGCTACTGACCAACACA
Organism: Protopterus annectens; assembly: GCF_019279795.1. Lineage (NCBI taxonomy): Eukaryota > Metazoa > Chordata > Ceratodontiformes > Protopteridae > Protopterus > Protopterus annectens. Next base: position 554,102,812 of record NC_056743.1, on the reverse strand, counting down.
TAGAGAGTGAAGGGTTAGAGTCAACATTTAACAACTATTTAATCCTCTCACAAGTAGTGCCTGTAAATAACTGCAAATGATAAGCATGAAGCAGTTGCTACATTCCCTCAGAGTTCCAAATGTGTGCAGGATAGCAAAAGGGGACAGAAGAAAATATGAACTCATGTCAACAAAGACAGATGTATGACCATCTGTTAGTGAGGGACTTGCTGCTGAACTGCCTCAATGAGTCTGTAGAAAGACCTCTCTACCGTCCTGCAATTATGAGGAGGAACACAATCACAAGATTTAGGTTTAGCATGAAGAGCTGCAGATAATCAGTGGGAAATGCAGAAATCATGGTCTCACCAAAAAATTCCTAGTTGAATATGAAATCAAGGATTACGGAGCTATAACCGTAAGATACAGCTCGACTCCTGCTGCTATTCTTATTGTTATGGGTTTGAACCCAGCTGAAACAAGGATGATGTACAACCCTAATCCGATTAGCACAGCAGGACTCAAACAAGTTCAGTATGTCACAGGTCAACACTGTAATGTAATGACCCACACAATTAAGCTCCTCATTTGTATAATGGGGAACAGCAGCAACAAGGAAACAACAGACAGCAACTTTAAAAAAAAGGGAAGAAAGATTAGTCGTTTCAGTCAAGGGGATGAATAATCAACTCCACCCACAAAGAACAGCAGCTACAACCACTAGACCAATAATCAGTAACGTTCAACCCCAAGTTGCTTGCCTTATGTGTAGTCTAAACACAAAAGAAACAAAGGCAGAAGAGGGGGTCTAACATGTCACTAAAAACTGAAAGCAAAAGCCTATATTTAATACATAAATACATTTGTATCAAAGTGTATTAAATATAGGCATTTGTTTTTAGTAACATCCATCCTTAAAAGTTTGAATTTTTTTTATTGATGAATAGTGCATTTTTATTTGATATTGGCTTGTATATAATGACTTGCAGTTTGTGTTTTTATATCTCTGATGAAGTCGCTGCACAAGGACAATAGTGCTTAGATCGATTAAAAGATTTTATATTAGTAGACCTGGTTCTGGTTCCTTTGTGTATTTTTACATTCAACAAACAGTTTTTTACTGTGAATGTGTTTTGGCTGCCTTTTACCATCTTACAGCTGTTTTGGTTTGCTAGAGGATTTTGTTGGTGGTTGTGTTGCTGTTCTGAGTTGCATTTTACCATGCAATGTCTTTGTAGTTACCGACCTTGGACAGGAACTAATTGGAAATGGTTGCACAGGCGTGCCTGTGTGGCAGATCCTACAGGAGAAAAAAAACTTTATTTCTAAGAAACTAAAATTGTTGCTTTGGGAAATATGAAGGATAGCACAATCAAAGCAAATACAGAGCAGAAGGGAATGAAAGAACTGCAGAAACAAACTCCACCTATGACACTAAAAACTTGGCAAATGAGTTTTAATGGGTAGAACATGATTGCACAAGATTGTGTGATGACAAAATGACAGCAAATTACCAGTGATCATAAAGAAAAGCACTGTAGCTAGTAAAGGTTCTTATTTTGGATTTAGTGCTGTATCTGTTTAGTGGCACTGAAGGAATGGATGAATGATACATTCATGTTTATAACACTTATTCTTGGCCCAGCTTTTCTACTTGTACTTATTTAAGGGGAAAAAATATATCTATAAAGAGATTTTCCCAGGTGTCCAAAGTTGCAATAAGATAACTTTCAATGTCACTGTTTCTATATCCACTTCATCATGTAATTATCTAATAAGCAACAGAAGCTCCTTACAAAGCTTGAGTAGAGATGTAAGCTGTGAGAGAATACTGTCGTCACAGTCATCTAGAGCCAATGTTCACACCGCTGGGTGGCTGTATGGATTTATAATCATATAAGATCATACATGGTAGAAAGTAGGGTGAGTGAAGAGGCATCTGTACCCTAATGTCAATATTTATTTTCCCGAGTGTATTTTCATTCCAGTAGAAAAATACACATACTTTATCAAATTAAAAAGTGACTTAACAGTTTCTTCCTCTGTTTGGCATTTCTTTCCTAGTCAGCTTCCTCACTGCATATTATGCTGGGGCTGAATAAACTCTTGTGATACTTTAAGAATTTGTCTCCCTTGCTTTTATATCACTTATCCTATCACAGTTGAATGTTTCTTGTCAAGAAAGAGACAGATAGCAATCTCCTTTTAATTTTCTATTGACTGGGGGGTCATAAAGCTATCCAGGCTAAAAATTGACATTTCTTTTAACTGTGATGGTCAACATATTGGGTAGCTTAGAAGAAAATTGGTGTTAAGGATATTCATCACATTATGGAGAAAAAAGTGTATTCCATTTCACTGGAGAATAAGCACTGCATTTCCAGTATATGGGCAGTACAGAGGTATCAAACCCCTGTCACACTGCATGAATATACTAAATATGGTGACTGGTAATTCCAAGTTCTGTGTGTAATCAATTAAAAGGGAGGAGCAGTTTGGATTTAGACCATGATACACTACAACCAACCTAATGTTTGCAGTGAGATAGTTGAAAAGAGTTGGCGATACAGAAGCTGTGTATTTGGGCTTTTCTAGACCTGGAGAAAGTATATGAAAAGGGCTTAAGTCAGATGGTTTTGCCAAGTATGCAGTGATTCAAAGCCCTGAAAACATTGTAAGAATTAATGCTGAATGTGTACAAGGACCACGTGATAAAAGTATGAAGAGTTCTACTCTGAACTTATTCCTATTGATATTGATGATAGACTACAGCAGCAACAGACAGCTCAAAGCAAAAAGGTAATAAAAATGCTCTGTGAAGGTAACATGACATTACTTGCAGATTCTAAACAGAAGCTTGGGCAGCTAGTGAGGGCTGCAATGCAAAACTGAAGGTATGTGGAATGTAAAGGATTACATCCAAACAAATGTAGGAGAAAAAGAAGGCGACAGACACTAAAACCAATGTGAGAATAGTGAAAAAGGTTAACATTTTGAAGTGCCTGTGAGGTGTGGCTGAAAAGAAGAGAAGCCTAAATGAGGAAGTCATAGCCAGAATCAGAGGTGCTATAGCTAATTAGTACAAAGTATCAGTGGTAGTGGGTGACAGAAGAATTTAAAACAAAGATGGAAAAGTGTAGTGTACGAAACAGTGGTATGACCATGCTTCTGCATGGCATAGAAACCTGGACAGCTCAAGGTGATGAAGATTAAGTATCTGAAAAGGGTAGTTGGATGCACACTGTGCAACAAACAAAGAAATGCGGATATTGGAGGAGAAGGGTAACTAGTCCCAAATGTAGAGAAAGTTTAGAATAGTGCGGTTCATCTAAATGTATAGGAAGGCAGAATATTATCATATAAAGAAGATTTGAGTAAGACAGGAAGAACACAAGTAGAGATGAGGATACCCAGCCAGTAGTTGGATGAATTGCATGATAGAAAGCATGTGATGGTCATGTACAATTGCAAAGAACATAGGAGAATGGCAGCGAACTGAGATGTGGTGGTGATGGAAGTTAATCCCTGACCTCATGTAGAAAAGGTTGAGGATGAGGTATAGCTTCGTTCTTTCCCTCTACGTGGTCCACCGACCTTTTGAAACATTTGTTGTCTGAAACAAATGAAATATGACCAGCTATTGACAGCAACTTTGCTAATTAGCTGAGCTTTACAGGCCAGGAAATCTGATACTTTGCCTGACTTGGGGAATGAAGTTTGAATGAAGACAGAACCTAAAACCTCACAAAACTGTACTTGTTTTAGACTCGGCTATCCCCATTATATCTCTGCAAGCTCTTTTTTTTTTTTTCAAATTATGTAACACATATTTTGGAAACATATGTAAGAGCCACTGCAAGCAAGGTTCTGACACATTCATTATTCTCAGACATAACAGCATTTCTGACTCCATCATTTGTAAGTGAATGCAATTGTAACTTGACAGAAGAGACTAGTGTGGATTAATCTAATGAGCTGTGCCATCACATTGTAAAATACTGTCATTCATGTGCGACTACTTTTAACTTAGAAAATGCTACAATAAAACAGATTATGTACAAAAACTGGATTATTATAAAAGAGGATGTTACCTTAAGGACTGATGAACATCCATGCATTGTCTCAAGAAAACGTTTAAGTTTAAAGAACTTAATCCCACCCCCACTCTCTCCAAATATACTTAAACCGTCTTCAATGGCCCTTTTCTTATACTTATGACTCTCAATTCACTTCTTCCCATAATTTATTGTGCTCTGAAGACAGTATTAAAGCCAACTTTGTTTCTTACCTACATGCATCTTCTTACATAATACCAAGCTAATTTTAATGTGCAACCTTAACTGTGTACACTCATTTGTAGTTCTGCCTGTAATTAATTGAGCGTTTTTCTAAGCCTGTCCAAAATTTGTATTTCCTGTAATATATATTACTTTTTCTAAAATGTTTCACAAATTGTATTGTATTGTTTTGTATGTTGGAGCATTTCTCCTCGGGTCTCCACTGAAAATGGGCCACTGGCTCAGTTGGACTAACTCAGTCAACAAATGTCAAATAAATAAATATTTTGCCATATGAAGGTTTCTCCAAAATATTTGCATCAAGTGTAGTTAAGAGTGTAAAGTTGTAGGAGCTGTCATTACTGTAAATATATCCTTACATCTGAACACTTTTATATTAAAGAACATAAGTTTGATCTGCAAGGTAGATTTGATTGTCTAACTAAAGGCATTGTATGCCATATGCCAGTTATGTGAGGCATTTTATATTGGTAAAATGGAATGAATGCTAAAAGACCATATTTATGAACATCGCTATCTTATTAAAAAAGGTAAAATGACAAACACTCCAGTTAAACACATTTTGGGTAATGAAAAACCCTGGTTTCAGTTTGTTGTTATTGAAAAAGTAAATGTGAGCTATAGGGGAGGTCCATGGGCAATCCACCTTGGAAGAAAAGAGCTTTATTAGCAACTAGTTTTAAATGCGAGCAGTTGGCCAGACCTTGATGACCACTGCTCGATTACTTGAATGCTGAGGTTAAAAGTACTTTTAAGATAAATGTCAAAAGCTTGTGTATATATATATATATATATATATATATATATATATATATATATATATATATATATATATATAAATCATCTTTTTATATTAATTTTATTGAAGTATTTTAAATGTGCTCTTTAAACTTGCCTTTTTAGTGTAAGCAGGGGTTTGGTACTATTTGGAATACCGGATTGGTCAAACAAATAACAGCAATGTGATATGTGACCTAGAGCTGTATATTTAAAAATTAGCATTGAGATGAAACCTTTATCTGACAAAGTCTTCTGGATATACAGGATGTAAGTGTTATTAGTGTATTTTTATGTTTTTCTTATTGGATTTCCTACGTTACTGTTGGATTAAAAGATGCCCTTTAAGGATACCTGGTTTGAGTGCTTTGGATTTCTGCTTCATGTTTACTAAACATCCTTTTATTGCTTGACTTTAGAAGTCAATAATTCAAAGCAGGAAACACATTTGAATCAAAACACAAAACTGAATTGTTTTCAGATATGTTGTATATCTACCCAATATTTATTTAACATTATGGATTACTTCTGAATTGTTGCCTTTGGATTCTGAATATATTGATATTTCAAGACCAAGTAACTCACAACCAATTAGATTTTCAGAATGATTTCATGTTGGCTTAGTAATTACTATTTGAACCCTATACAAAAGTATATATTTGTACTGCTGTACGAACTTGCTAACTATAACTTTACCTTCTCAATGACAAATGTCCACTCTTTCACACACACGCTAATTTTTTGTTTTATTTTTTGGGAGTGGGTGTGTGGGATTGTATACTTGAACAAATAAGGGACAGAGAGTTATCCTGTAAAATGTCAGGGTCTTGCAAGAAGAAACAGAGCACATGGAATTTTTGGAATGATGATTGCTCTGTAGTCAGGACACCTAACAGCAAATATTGTCATCATGTTGGACAAATCTTAAAACCTGGCCCCTGTATTTTTTTTTTTCAAATAAGGCTTCTTCTGTACTCCTTAGTTATAAGCTAATATCCTGACTAGGCCTGCACTCTGACATAAAGCCCTGTGTCCTAAGTAACCTGCGAGCTCAACTGGTGGCTTGAGTGTTGAGGCATAGGGAAGGATGAGCATACTAAGCCCAGGGGTGGGTACTCATATAGGCCTTCTGTGCTGGAATGCATAGCCCATTGGGAGTAGCTTCAGATATAATAGGCAAATGGAAAAAAATACCCCCCCCCCCCAATGGAAGCAGCTAATGGCACAAATCCCTGGGATACCCATAGGATTCAATCTAGTTCCAACCTTATAATGCCTATGCTCCTGTGCAGTAAGGGGGGGGGGTTAGTAATTCCAGTCGGGTATTGGGGTGGCTGGAAAGAATGAAGCAGGAGAGGGTGACAAATAGCTTATAATTCTGCATGTTAATAGGCTTTGATCTATTTCTTGCCTATGCAGTTTAAGGCCTGAAAGTTTAATATACTGAGCTGCAATTTAAAATGAATACAAAGGTGCTTACTAAAGGATATGTTGTGGACCCATCCCTGCACTGGACTGGAGCTTTAACATATAATCCAGTTATGGGTACAAATCATTTCATATATTCACTTGCATTGCAACATTTTTAAAGCTAGTGTATGATTTTCTTCTACTATCAGACAGTGGAGAATTCTAAAAATGTGATATGTGATCTCAGTGCAACTTTATTTGGCCACAGAGACAACTAATCTATTCTTCTATCCTGCGAATTACTGAACGGTGTGGATTGAGTGGATTTTAATATTCTTCTCAGTGGTCAAAGAATTCTAAGAAATATACTGCCACAAAGATTTATCAGTCCTGTGTCTAGCAGCATAACAAAAAGAGAAAAAAAATAACGGTTACAGTTCTATGCTTAAAGAACTATGGGCAACTCTTCCCTGATGTCTTTAAAGCTGAATTCCATTAGTCTTTCATGTACAGTAAGAAAATAAGCCGAAGAGCACTAGGTATTGATTTATTTGTGAAAACATAAAGCTGCTCTGGTAGACAGGAAATAAGGAAGATTGTTTTCGTGCATTGCCACTAATCGAAAAAAAAATGTCTCACTGGAATGCTTCTTTTATTAGCTTCTTATTGACCTCCTTAACCCATCCTTGTGTACAAAGCATTGACTTTCTAAGTCTTAAATTAAATACATTTCTCTAATCCCATAAGGGAATGCAGCCATCCCCCATTTACAGACACAAGGTACTTTGTTTGACAATTGTTCTTCCTGCCATTTAAAAAATGCTAAAGCTTCTCCTCTCATTTGTGTCTGGATTTTATTGATAAGTTGACTGTCAGATTCAGGGTGGATATATGAAATTCATGATACTGGCTTAAAGACTCATTGACTTTATACAATTTTCTTTGTATTCCTTTTTTTCCCATCTCTGATCAGAACTTTTATGAAAGCAAAACACTTCTCTACAAGTTTTTCAGCTGTATGTAAAATCAAAATAAATCACAAATTATACTTTTTAAGTATTTATTTAACAATAACATACTATACTGAACAAGACAGAAGACCTTGACACCAGCAGAGAGACTTAATAGTAACATACTAAATAAAATGGTGTGATCCATCTATAGGATACACTAGGAAATCACATTAGTTCAGTAAAAGAATATAAAGCCATACCACATGATGCTAAGATTAAACTGAAAACAGAGGGAGGGACATATCTTCCTGAAACTTTGTACTTTCTTTATTCTGCTGGCCTCCATTTTAATTCACTTCATGTTGTCTGCTTAATTTACATTCACTTACCTAACATGGCCTCCTTTTGTACTTTCTTATTTCATAATAATTCATTAAGAGGATTCTTTGAAAAGCAGAAATACCCCCAGAGTCTGTTGAGGTTAAAAAGAGTTGAACCAAACTGATACTAAATATTTAAGTGGTCATTATTTTTAACTTTACTTTTTCACTGTGTGTGACTACTCTTAGCAGTAATTTTTCATGCATCTAACACAGTGGTAGAAAAACTGCAGAAGCAAGGACAACAGGGGGCACTTCCACTATGGGCAGTACTACTGTTGTTCTATAAGTAGTCATTTCAAAATTCAGGACTATCACAGGATAGGTTTGTTACCTTTGTAATAATTCTTAGATACAAGGTAGTTTGTGATACCCCACACTGACAAAGAATGCAATTTATTGTGTATCCTCTCTATTCCTGTCAGCATATACCTTATGCTGAAAGCAGATTTTATGTTTCTCACTAGACTGCTAAAGTATTAATTATTTTTACAGTGGAGGATTTGAAATTATAGCTATCATGAACTGGAAGCAGAATTAATTTAGAGAGTTGTTTGTGTACTTTGTTACTGCATTCATGTTCATCACATGCAGTTTTAAATGCCTATAAAACACTTTTCATTGAATGCCTTCATACCATAGGTATAAGACCATACAAGAAAAAAAAAATATCAAGTGGAAAATCTATCAAATCTTTGAAAGCTAAAAAGCTGCTGATAAAGTGGCAGCATATCTGAGAAAATTAATTCATATCAGAAAGTCAGTCAGATACAAACGTGTCAGTAGAGCTCCAGAAGGAAAAGATCATAACTTAGCTGAAATGTGCAAAGACAATATGATTACTGATTTCTCTTACACTATACAAAGATCATATGATGAGTTACTAAGTATACAGAGGCTTTGATTTCAATGACATCAACGAAACGTCATCAGTTAAATTCCAGACTTCTGCTTTCATCAGAAATGCAGAACAAAAATGTATGCTAGCTTTGTACATATAATAAGGTTACAGCCTGCACATTCTAAAATGTATTGTCCCAGTCCCCTTCAATAAACACATCACACAGAATGATATTTGACAACCTTTATTAAGCTTTTATAAACATGATTTTGTTAACCAATATTTATTAATTACAACTGACACATGGTATAGTTGAGCATAATATCCATGTAACATTTAGGATATCGTGACCCAGTAAGCAGCATCAATACCTCCAAATTCCTTATTTATGAAGCAGCGTACCATCACGCACTTCATTTACAATTTATTGAATTATATATCCAGCCAAATAAGCAGCTTACATCTCTGCTCACTTATTTTATTTATCAAGCAGCATCCAACCGCTCACTTTCCTTCCCCAACTCATTGAACTGAACATCCAAGACCAGAGAGGGAACAGAAGAGGGCAAGCTTGCCCCTTTTCTCCACCGACCAGCCTGACCATGCTGTTCTCCATCCCTCTCTCCAGACTTCCAACAACCTAACAAGCACAAAAAGGCATTAAGCCAGACATCATTTGGTGTATCCCATTTTCTCAAACTTAACTAGATCAGTGTCATCACTTCCCAAAGCCCTGTCACAAAAAGAGAAAGTAGCCAGTTGCTAGACAGCTTAAAGTAAACCACTGATGCCTCTCCAGTGCTAAAGTAGCAAACCATAATCTCAGCTTAGCATAACCGCCATATAATAGCTAAATACTCACTTACCTAACTACCAATAGTAGCTTTGCAATGGTTGCCAGGTCATTGCCAGCCAACTGGATACACGAAACACTAACCCACTGCCACTTGTAACCATGCACAGGCAAATGCAGACCAACATACCAAATTGCAGCCTCACTTTCAAGTCCACTGAATATAATAGCCAGCTGAGTTCTCACTTCAAAATTCCATTTCATAACAATTCTGCCATCCCACCAGCTATCCATTATAAGCAGTAAGACATTTAAGCAAAAATCCTGGCATTTTAGCACCACAACCACCACAAACCATACCCCTTCTATATTAAAAATGAAAATTAACCTTAATCCCCAACTACTCCAGCTGAACCTCCTATGCCATCTTAAGACGAAACTCCCAATATTCAACATCCCCTCAATCTTCCTCCCTTCCAGCCCCTCCCTATCCAACAAGCCATACAACCCAACCCATCCCCCATTGATTCCCCCCAACTGAACAGCATATGCCTCATTTTTAACAAATGAAAATGCCTATCAACTCTTTAGCCAGCTGCCAAAAGGCCTGACCAGGCTGATTCCCAGATAATCCCCTGCCAAATGCACTAGAAAACACTAAACCCAAGCCAGGTAAAATCGCACAATCACAATGTACTTCCAGAACCCTAAAATGCCCAATGTCACCCAAAACAAAACAAGGTCAGTGACATGCCATCATACTTAGGTGCAGCCTCTGTCGCCCAATGGATACATTAATGACCAAAATGTTATTTTCTTTCATAATGGATCAATTGACTAGCTGTATAAGAGCAATCCTGCCATCACACCAACCATCCAGCATAAGCAGAAAACACAATGATCACCCTAGCATTTACTGACCAACAACTGCCATCTGCATGGCTGGAGTACATCCACAATGAATTCATTACATCCAGAAAGGCAATAACCTCCAGAATGTAACCCAATGAACCTCCATTTACCAGTGCCAGCCCTCACAACAAACCTGTCTTGTCAATAGCCATAGTCTGCCAGTCTTCACACGATCCAACCTACTCCAACCTTTCAAACATATGACCCGTCATCCCAGATGTAGTAAAGGCACATAACCCTGTCACCTGTGCTACTATACAAATCGTAGAAAAATCCAGCTTGACCAACTGACCTCCCTTACCTTTTTTCCCTGTCTAAACTTAATTTAACGAACTCTGCATTGCCCTACCATACACCCTTTTACTAAAAACTGCCCCATAATCCTGTAGCACAACTGATCACTCCAAGCCAATCTAACGCACCTCACCTTGACAACCCTAAAGACTTGTATCACTGTCCTATACCCAAGTGGAAATCAACCGTTTGCCTGCAACTTCTACTAAATCTCTAACACTAGACAATGAAACTCCAAATATTAATATCCCTTCACCAAACATCCTTGCATCTTGTACAGCCCTCTTCTCAGCATCCTTCCATCCTGCCAGCCAACAGGCCAAAACCCTTCCCATCAAAATATGCGAAATTCAGAAGGCCAGTGATATCCATGACATCCATAATGTACCCCTGACCCAACAATTCACCCCCCTTTTTTCTGGTATTACCTTCGCATCTGGCAAATCAAATAAACCTCATCCTGCATCCCCTAGCAACCCCCAAACCAACACCTTGCTTAGACATTCAGGTTTTTAATTAAATTGATGCCAGTTCCCCACACATCTTCACACACACACAGCCCATACCTTACAATGGCCTGTCAAACCCTTCACCTAGCCTTAAAGTCTCAGCCACTGCTGCTACATCCAATGTGGAGCACTGCTAGCTCCAAATTAGCACAGGTGACTAAGAAACCCATTTGCATAACCTTGCCACCAGAAAACTACACTGCCCACAAAAAGCAACCCCACCTCACGATGTTGTGACCTCCTCATCTGTGGACAACCCCAAACCTGCTTCACCCTGCCCCTGACATACCTCCTACAACCTGTCCCTACTCTAATCCCAAACTCCACTGATGCTGCTGTGCCTTAATGAGCATCTAATAAAGTAGCATTATCTGCAACTTCCTTGTGCACAACTCCAGCAGTAGGAACATCCACCCCTACAAAATCCATCACATTTGAAATTAACTTCTTTCAGGCAACTGTGGATGCCCCCTCTGTGCTTTCCCATCTTGAAAACAATTTCCTTGAGGCCACTGACTGGTCTTCAGGTCACCGGCTGATGCCCACTCTGCGCTTCCCCACGTGTAAAAGATTGGGAAATATAAATACTCAGCATAAATGTAGGCAAAACTCCTTAATGACAACATTAAGCACTGTCAGTGGCCTACCTTGTTCATCAACATCACAACCACTACACTGGCCCATAACCCTCTTCCCCAAGGGAGTTCAACCTTGGCAGCTTTAACCCATGGTTTGTTCTGTAGACATCTGTAACCCAACATGCACAGAGTAATGACAGTTAAGATGCCTAAAACAAACCCATACCATGCTCATGTACCGCATCCTGAGGAATGATCATTTAGGGTCATAACAGTGCATGTTCAAACTTAATCATTGTTTCCTTAAAAATACATCAATAACATACACATACCAGAAACATGTACTGCATCCTGAGCATATTATAAATGGCATCATGCTAAAAGGTATTGTGCTTACTAATTAAACCTCTTCATACCTGTGGGCTGTAAGTCCACCCACTGACCACTAACCAACAATGGGAATGAAGTCCCTCATTCCCTGCCTATCAAGCAACCTTATCCTGTATCCACACTTTACGGTCTGGATTAAGGTAGCTGTCAGGTCTGGGAACTCAACATCGAGAGCCCTGCAGAGTTTGCAGAATTGGTCTCAAATTATGAGGTAAAATTCTGTCTATGCTGCTAACTCCTGGACAACAGTGATGTCAGCATACTGCAACTAACAGTAAAAGTGTACGTGCACCATATGCCTCAGTCTCGCAGAGCAGCACCACAGCAGTAAGAACAGCAAACTAACCTGACCAACAAAAGGCTGTAAAATCCCCAACTCAACTGACCATAACAAAAGGAAACCATGAAACACCACAAACACCCCACCAGACAAATCTGATAACCATGTAATAAACTGCTAAGATAAAAGGCCTTATATTACCAAGGTGAACCAAGGACAGTACTGAGGTACGAAACTGCAATGTAATGCAAGCCCCAACTCCACTTTTAGCTTCATACCCTAATTGGCATTTAGGACCAAAGTTATAATTTAAGTGTCCCTTCTGTCACATCTGCTTTCTGAAGGCTATGAAGTCTGCACTCAGCTGTCTATCCTTTCCTAACCACAAGCTTTAATGATTTGTCTGTAACTAGCAAAAGCAGAAAAAAACCCCACAAACACCACACTTGGATACTGCTCTTACAAGCTCAGTAAATGACTCAAGTAAGCCTTGTAACAGTGTGAACCTCCAAAGGACTCACAGTCTGCAAATTAAAAGCCTGCCACCATCCCCAACTGCAGTGTCCAGTGATCAGCCATCAGCCACCAACCTACCTGACAGACAATTCCATGACATGGAACAGCACAAGACCCAATTCCAGACACACTAGGAAAATCTGAGCACTTCCAAAAAATTAGTACATCAGTACAATTGGGAAGCAGGCCACCCTTCATGCAATGGTTATTGCCATGCCACACAGGCACAAGGGGCATCTGTTAACAAAACAGCTCACAGCCCATGACAAGCACCTTGCATCTCCTCCCACTCTGAAAGCAAGAAGTCTGTACAAAGCAATAGCTTGAAGTGGGACACAGTCCACTCACCACCAATCCCTCCACCAGCAAAGTCAGGTGTCAGTCATTAACACCCCATTTCCATCCCTTTCCTTTTTTTTCTTTGTATAAACATGACCACAGATGTCTGCACCACAGGACTCTGCAAGGACCCCAAGTCCATTCCTTTCTCCATTTTTTAACCTCTCTTTTTATCTCTCTCATATAAACATGACCACAGGTATCCAAACCACAGGCATCAGCAACGAGGCTGCCCCAGCGAAAAATAGAACCACCCCACGTGACCTCCCCAAAAAAGTCTGCCAGGTACCACAAAGTTGTACAATTTAAGGTTAAAATGACACTATCACTGTACAAAAGGTAGTCGCATTGCTTAGGCATATGCATGGGCTGAGGAGATGCCACAGTGAAGGTCAGTACAACAATACATCGAACGATGTTACTGTATCACATGGCAGTCAAAGTTGTTATACTAAAATCTTGCCAAAAACAACTTTACCAACTATTATATAAAAATCTTAGAAAAAAATGCACATATAGCTGATCAGATTACAAAGATGGAACCCACACAAATAGGACAAAGGCAGGAAAAGCTGATAAGTAGAATATTAAAGAAAACAACACTGGAATAAGTATTCAAACTTAATGGGTGCTGCACCATCTGCTCATCCCACATGGGAAGCCATACCACCCCCCCCCCCCCACAGCGCTGCCAACACACACACACTATTCAAGGTCATAATATCTCATGGTTGAGCAAAATGATTTTTCAACAAGACAAGCACCCTGCATTCACTTGAAAATCATTCAGATCAGAGACTTTATATTGTCCCAATCCCACCAACTGACATGCCGAAAGATGTCACACCACTTGGCACTCCCAGAGCAACCGAGATCGACACAGGAAATACTCACGTCAAACCCCAAATAAACTTAAGCATCTCCACACCAAATAAACGTAAGCATCTCAATTATGATGTGGGACTCCAAAAAACTAAAGTGAAAATCAAGCAACAACTGAAAATACACAGCCAAAAGTGGCTAATCGGTGTACTCAAACACCGTAGATAAAAATCCTTCCAACGTTTATTAATAAAAGTAACATTCTTCGTGACAGGACTTCATCAGAATTCATAAAAAAACAGCTTGACCCCTTTTATACAAGTAAACATAGTATAAAATCAATTAGGTAATTATTGGAGGCTCATTAATTTAAAGACACAGACCTAAAATACTTAAACACCTTCATGCCTATACTGACATTAATGCCATACTACAAGAAATATATGGGGTAGACTGATGGAGCATAATAAAATATACATTTTAAAACCATCTGTTTGGAAAATTACACTTATTCTTCGAATACACTACCATTATAAAAATAATTCCAAATCAATTACATAACACTTGCTTTGTTCAAATAAGGTTGTAAAGAAATATGTTCATTTAAACCAGGGGTGTATGAAACCTTTACTTTAAGTTGCCACTTCATTTCTTTTAGATTCAATGCCCCTTTCCAATCACTTCACCTAGGGTTTTTAAAAACTTTGTCTATTATACCAAACTTAAATTTAGTAAAGTTCAAACATAGTTTTGAATGCTTAAAAAGGGACTTGTGACTCCCCTGGGACAGCTACTTAGAGGGAAAATGTTGGCTCATGGAAGCAGGTACTTAAACGGAAAACAATTGATTTTTTTTTTTATATATTTTAGATGACTTAAACCCATAAAATATTAAGTTTACCTAATTAAACCTGCAGGACCACACTAAAATTTGCCCAAAATACTTATATTTACCTTTCTTAGGTGTTTCATTTTGTTTGCACCAATCTGGACTGTGGGAAGTACGTTCCAGTGTTACTCATGGTCTTCCCCTCTACCAGTACTCTCTTGTGTGCATGCGGGAGTAATAGCCATCACTCACTGACCTCACAAAGCCCGCTAATAAGCGCTGATGAAGCTGTAAACAAAATTTGAACATGAACTGAACTACAAAGCTAGCATCCTTCTAATTACACTCTTCTTACACCCCTCCCCAAAAAAAGCTATGTTAGCAAAATCCTCTAGCATAGCCAAGCGACAAAGCTAGTATATTGCACACTTCTCTCACTACCCCCATTGAAAATGCAAGTTCTCACCCATGGCCACTCCCTCCACAATGAAGGACCATAACAAGGAATGCTGTAGAGTGGCCCAACTCTGAGGCAATAAAGCACCAGCAAAAAGAACCGAAAGCCCTTAACAGGACAAGCCAAATCCCCCCCTCAACACCTCCCTAATTAACCACAGAGCAACCGGGGGGGGGGGGGTTTGTCACTCACCCTGTATCACTAAGCCTTAAGGCCTACCTGATCGCCAAAATACCTAAAGGTTATCTTGGATGTAACACTTGACATAGCAAGTTCCGCTAAAATGTGATTCCATCCCGTTACACTTGCCTATACCCCTTAAGCTTCTCCCTACCCTTACTTCCTTCCCCCCCAATCATCCGTCATCCCCATTTAACCTTTCACCCCCCCACCCTCTTAATTCCTGCTACTGTAATTTTCTAACCCCACCAGATAATGTCCCTGGACAAATTGGTTTGTTACCAGACCTCATTTGCTGCATTATTTCAGTTTGTAAATGTAATTATTTCTCAAGGTACCCAAGTCTAGAAACTTAAAAATACTCTTCAGCTGAGCATGCACTATGGTTATGCATGTTTTACCAATCCCTCATCTTTGTGTATATATCCCCAAAGTGAAATACTTGATGCAGTGTTCATAAAGAATTGCTAATATAATAATAATTAGTATTACATATATTTGAACCAGCCGTTGCACCGTAAGAAACATCAGCCTTCTAAGTTATAGTAACCCAATATTAATTTTAATAGAAATTCATTCATATTTGACTAGGGGCATATGTATTTAAATAGTCTGAAACTTTCATTAGACTACTGAAATATTTTCAAATTAATTTTATACATGTTGGGAAAATACATTATTTTTCTGACTACACTAAAGGGTGCAAATACGTTAACACATACAGTAGAGTCTGTTTTCTGTCAAAAATCCTGTGCATAACACTAAAAAGTATTTCTGTGTTACATATATTACTGGATGTACATTTATTTAACGTTTCTTAACCAGGAAAATACTACTTAGAACGAACCCAATTTTCAGTGGAGGCATGGGGAGAAACGCTCCAGACGCATGTCTATGTAACATGGGAGGAAACCTGAGCACCCGCAGGAATCCCACATGAATGCAGGGAGGACATGCAGATTCCGCACAGAAAGCACCCAGCCGAGAATCGAACCTGAGAACCTCTTGCTGTGAGGCAACAATGCCACCACTGCACCATCCATTTTAAACATATTCAACAATTCTTATTCTCCTTCCATCCATGCTGGTTAATTTTCATGGTTTGATTCTGTTCAGTAGAGTTTAGATATAATTTTACCTTGATGAGATTGTTGCATAGTCAGGCATATAGCGAGGGTTGCCATATTGGTTAAGGTTTTTAACTCAGAGACAAAATAGAGTTTGTTTCTCACCTTGGAAAGCATTGCCAAGCATAGCTCGGCTTATAAACAGCCCCCTGAGGTTGTCAGCCTTGTAATCACCTATGAACATATGTTTGACAAATGTCAATTACAGTGCTTTTAATGAAATATTTTCTTCAAATCTTGCAATATTGAAAAACTGTAGGTAAAGCACTTAGGCAAATCTTCTCTTTCTAGTCATCTGCAGTAAGAACATGCTGTAATTACAATGAAAAAAGAGGCATTTATATCAGAAGGCTAAAACCTGGTACCATTTTTTCTGAGTGTAAAACTCAACTGTGCCCTTTATTACTGGTTGAACTGAATTATACATTTCTTGGCTCTTCTCCATTGTTTATTCATTATACCTGCTTATCCCACAGTACTAGGTTCTTGTTTGAATGGCCATATTCTTAGATTATGCACTGATGCCATAAACTGAATACAAATTAGGGAGTTGTAGCCTGATGCTATGCATTTGTATGTGTATGTTTGTATGACGACACAGGTAATTATGAGTACAAGACCTGTAGCTGGCAATGACATAGAGATATAGATGTATATCGATATATCTATCCATATATATATATATATATATATATATATATATATATATATGGGTATAGCTCATTCTTCAAATCGCAGTGATATCTTTTCTTTTGCTCTTTGTATTTACAAATGTAATTTTTCTATATAAAACTATGCTCTCTATATTTTATCTGGATTTCTTTTTTGTCTGTACGTGCACTTGCTTAGCCAGCCCAGGTCATGGTTGAAAAGGGTCCTTTGTCCATTATTCCTATCTGGTTAACAAATGTTAAATAAAAAATAAATAGCGAACTACAACCGATTTTAGAAGCAATCCTTCTAGATATCCTTTTGAGATTGCTACGATTTTGCAGTTGTGCCTATCCTGGATATTAAGAAAGCAGCAAACTCAAATGTCTGCATGCAGGGGCTTCAACTCCAGTCCCCCAAAGGGTGGCTGCCTCTTCACTCCTCTTAAACAGATATTGATAACTATCTATCTGTTTGTCACTAGTCTTGGTTTACAATGGCAGACAAACAGGTGGGGTAGTTCATTTATATGCTTTGTTACATAGAAACACATCAGGATAGATAGCAGCAGTACAAATATAAATGAACTGATCAACTGCCAGCTACACAGACATACATGTTCACATCTCAACCGCTAACTACAAAATGGCAGTCAGGCTTGCACATGCTCAGTATTTGTACACTTGTGCAAGCCCCTAGAAAGCTTCTTAAAAGTCTACATACATATTGATCTACACCCTCCCTCTTTAATCAATTGCCTACAGTATAATGACATTTGAAAAAAGACATGCAGTTATACAGACAATAAGAAATAAACACATTGTTCTTGTCCAAGTTGCCATGCATGGTCTGGAAATGCCACCTCTTCTAGTGATGTAGCAATCAGAACTGGGTTTAGCAACAGGGACAGTCATTGGTGAACAAGTTGCTTTAGGAGTTTTGGGATTCTTCTCAGGAACAGGGATATTTATTGGAATGTCCTCTGAAACTGGAAAGCTGGATAACTCACTCGGAGATTTATTCTCTCTCGCATGTATGATACTGGAATACAGGCTCGGGCACTGGTACCAAATGTTTCTGAGTACACCTAAATTTTACTTTTTGCAATTCCATAATGTATGATCTTGGCTCTGGACATACACTCTTCATGACACCAATCCCATCAAAACCTTTTGTCATCTGCATCCTCACTATCTCCCCTTCTTGTAATGGATTGAGAGGTTTGCTGGACTTGTCATAATAGGACTTCTGGGATAAAGGCTTCTTTTAACAGATGGGCTTTCACTTATTTGTTCTTAACACAGGAACCAATAATGTACTACTAATTGTATGGTTCTGGTTTGTCTCGACAGAAGTCTCTGTGCAGTTGAGCCAAGATGTTTATCATGAGGAACATTTCTGAGATTCAAAAAACATCACTATTGTCTCTTTTGACTTCTCTGTGATTGTTTCGCACTTTGAACTGCAAGTTCTGACAAACCATTTGAATGCGGATACTCAGGGCTATTTGTAACATGAGTAAAGTCCCACTAATAAGCACATCTTTTGAACTGCTGGTTTGTAAACTGTGTACCATTGTCAGAAATAACATTGTGTGGGCTACCATGGACTGTAAAATGATGCTTCGTCTTAGTAATCACAGTATTGGACGCTAAATTAGGAAGTAGTTCAATCTCAAATCAATTTGAATAGGAGTCTACTAACACCAAGTAATGCTGACCATTCCATCTGAAAATGTCTTTAACTACTGTCGACCAAGGTAGTTTAGGAATCTGGTTTAGCGGAAGTGGTTCTTTCTGTTGATGTGTTTTAGTACTATTACATACAGAAGAAGATGAAAGTGCTCTCTCACTGTCCAGTGACACAAAAGGCCAAAATACTAGTGTTCTCATCCTTCTTTTGGTAGCATCAGTTCCTTCATGGCCATGATGCAAGATGGTAATGTACTCTTATTGTAAGTATTCTGGAACAATCACTTTTGGACCTTTCATGATGATACCATTGTCAAACAAAACCTCATCTCTATAAGGAAAATACAGTTGCACTTCTGATAAACAAGATTGCTTTGTTTGAAGGCCATCCTCGACTGATAAAGTGGTTGAGCTTCTGAAGAACTGGATCTGTGGCAGTATGGCTTTGAAGCTCATCAAGACGTGTGGAAGAAATTTCTCACTTTCGTGGCTTGAAAATCAAGTTTCTCATTTTCATACAGTTCAGTGGTATTTCTCGGTGATCTGGATAATGTATCAGCAAGATAAAGAAGTTTGCCTTTTGTGTAAACAAGATTCAAATTATACTTTTGCAATTTCAACATCATGTGAAGAAAGTAAACTCAAAATTCGAACCACCATGCTGTAAAATACCAGTTATTAAGACACTCAATGTAAGCACTTTCAGGTGAAGTACCCTTCATCAGACAATTCACAAATAAACTGAATCATATTTAAAACACAAAGTAGCCAATCATAGTTAATGTTGGCCCCTCCTCATCTTGAAGACCAGTTAAATGGAAATGACCCCATTCATCCCAGGTGGCCTGTGTGCATACATCTCTATAATCCATTTACTTTCATAGTATTCTATCAAATTGTCTGTCACCCTCTCTCCTGGATAACGTCACAATCTATAACACCATGAAATCAAAGGTATGCCCAGTATGTTCACTTACATGCTGATGTAGAGCATTGTGGGTATTACCTGTACATATTGCTGATAAATGGTGCAATATTCTATTTTTTAATTTATAATTGGTTTTACCTACATAGAACAAATAGCAGTCCTTGCACTGAGCTAAGTAGACAACATCTGTTGTATAACAATCTTCATATGATGCCAATGAATATTATTTATTGGTAATAGGATGGATAAATCCATTGTTCTTCCTAATATATTTACATGCTTTGCAATGTTGACATGGGAAAGTTCCCTGATGTATGATATTATTGGTACATCTCCTAGATATCTCATTACATTTAAATTTTTTATTTTGTTTAAAGCAGAACAGTCGTTTGTGAGTTATAATTTTTTTTAATCTATCTGTTTGTAATATACCCTGTTTTTCCTGATGATATCACAAATACCTCTTATGTTGTTACTATACTTCAAAGTTACTCTTAAGGGTTGTTTCAAACTCCCTGCATTATTCTGGTAATCAGTTATATCACCAGAAAACCAAGGTTTAGCCTTAGATTGTCTTTTGTTAGTAAATTCCTGATAGGCTAAGTTTATTTTATCATCCTTGTAGCCTCTCTCATGAAAAATATGCTTTAACTCTAGTGACTTCTGTTTAAAACACATTTCATTTGTGCATAGCCTAGATGTTGTGTAAAACTGCCGATTAGTTATATCATCAAACACATGCTTAGGATGCATGGTATCATACGGTAGAAGCGTATTGTGCCAGCGGTCTTTCCTATATACCATGGTGTCAATTACATCACAATCATTTCCAGTTAAACAAACATCTAGAAAATCTATACTGCTGTCAAAATAGATCACCTTAAATCTTAAAAAAATCTGTTGTCTCCAAGTATGCTACAAAGTCATAGAATAAAAACACATCATCAACAAAGTAAAGTAGAAGTTAAAATAGCTGCTGAAGTTATGGAATACATGTGAAGCGAAGGATTTAGTGTAGAACGTTTAACACAGGTTATGTCACAGCATGATGGAACTATGAGTCCCCAAAGTAAGGAGAAACAGGTGGAACAGGAGATATCTGAAGAGATACAGACATTGGAAAGAAAGAGAGGTTTAACATGGTGCAATATTTATGCAAATGAGAAAGAAAACTAATCAATACAAAAGAAAAAAAAGCAGCACCAAATATATTTGAAGAGAAATATAGTCAAAGGCATCCAGACATGAAAACTTTTACAGTACATAAAAGGGGGAAAATAGAAAAGAGGATTATGAATGGAAGAGAAAAAATAGAAACTGAAGTCATGGATCCACCTGCCTTCCAACTATGTATAAACTGTATACTGGAGCGAACTAATGCAAATGAAGGTTATAGTCATTTTGAAGAAAACTCAATCATGACAATGGAACAAAAGGGTAACAAAAGAAAGTCATACGGAGAAAAGGATTATTTGTTGTTAAATAAAGTTATAATAGAGGATTGCAAAAAGGGGGAGAATCTAAGTATGACATGGATAAATTACAAAAAATAACATGTGACAGCATTCCACATTTACAACGGAGTGCTTATAGAAGTATAAGATGCACCTTATCTTAATCGATTACATTAATGACCATAAAACTGTAGTAAACCACTTTGCAGCTAAGCCATGATTAAGGTCAAATTATTATCCCAAGGGTAAAAAAATTCAAAGGGGGAAATTTCAGGGTGACTCTGTCACCACTGCTCTTTTATCTTGCCCTTAGCACATTAAAATGTTTACTTAACAGATTAGGTCATGGTTACAATTTGGCTCCCAGACAACAACTAAGTGTAAAGACTTCTCAGCTTCTTTTTGTGGATGATTTAAAACTGCAAACTTCAAAAATCACAAAAGAAGGAACAAACCACACTAGGATCAATGTTCAAGGTTAGAGCTTTCGTTTACTGAATTAAGCAAACTTCTTCAGACAAACGCAAAAGACAAATAGGTGCATTTAAATAAATTCACAAATCATTACATCATTTCCTTTTCACAAAGACCAAGCCTCCAATTAAAGTACCAAACCACTTCAACAAACCTCAATAGAAACTCAGACAAAAACATATATGTGTATTAAAACAATACATCAATTCAATTAAAACACATATAAAAAAGGAGATATATTTATAACATCTAAGGTTATATAAAATATCTAAAAAATGTATATATTTATAAAATGCATACATACACATATAGAAAACCCTGCATGGCATCTCCTTAAAAATTATTACAAAAGTGAAACAAATTAATATAGTTATAAATGAGGCATATCTATAGCCTTATCTCATTGAAGCCTTCAATTTCAAAATGCTTTTAATAGATACCGAGTCATTTAAACCCGGAAAGGTTAAAGCATTCAGCTTAAGCTGCCAAATAAGTTCTTTTTCATCAAGCTTCAAATCTTTAGGTCTGCCCCTTATATTATCATATATTTTCTCAACAACCAGGAATCTAAACTCATGGTTAGGGAAAGTATTGACATGTCTAGCCGAGGCATTATTCAAGTTCTTTTTGTCAATTGCATATAGATGTTCATAAATTCTACTTTTGAGGGGCCTTTCTGTTTTGCCCACATAAAAAGCGGGACATTTCAAGCATGAGCTCAAATAAACAACCCCTCTTGTATTGCAATTGAATTTACCCTTGATGTAATACTTTTTCTCTTTTATAACGAATGAAGTACCAACATTAATATATTTACACCAACAGCAAGCCGAGCATTTAAACATGCCACAATGTGGTAAATGACATCCTGCGGTAGCACTCTCAAGAACACTTTTCAAATTCTTTCCCTTTCTGAAAACCACAAATGGAGAATCATCCACATGATTTCTAATCGATATGTCATCGAGAAGAAAAAAAATTTTTTGAAGATAATTGATTTCAATAAAGGGGCGTCAATAGAAAAAGTAGTGATAAAACTCAATCTAACTATATCACTATTAGATGGTAAACTTGAACAACTAGAATTAGTAGAAATCTCATTCGAGCCCGCTGACACTAAATTATAATTAACCCCACCTCTTTCCCTAGGGGTATTCAAACAAGTGTCAGTTGTTCCAATAATATTAAAAGAATCATTCACAATCAATCTTGAACATTGATCCTAGTGTGGTTTGTTCCTTCTTTTGTGATGTTTGAAGTTTTCAGTTTTGTTGGTTTTTAGTTTTCGATGATTTAAAACTGTGAAGTTCTTCAGATGAAGAGCTGAAGGCACAACTGCAAGTGGTCAACATTTTCTGAGATATAATTTATATTATAAATATAAATAAATAAATATATGTGTATGTGTGTATGTGTGTGTGTGTGTATATATATATGTATATATATATATATATATATATATATATATATATATTTCTGCACATGTCCAAACCACCATCTGTTCTCTTTGATCTTTTCTGCAATTGGAGCTACTTTCGCTTCTGATCTTACGTCCTCATTTCTTCATCTGTCCCACATAGTGCCTCCTACCGCCCTTCTCAGGCATTTCATTTCCATCCGCTCTGCCTTTACTGCCCATTTTTCTGTACCATGCAGTATTACTGGTCGCACCACTGTCTTGTACATCTTACTTTTCAGCTTCTTTGGCATTCTTCTATCATAGCCTACACCTGACTTTCTATGCCAGTTGGTTGCAGCCTCTCTGATTCTAACTTTGACCACTTCATTCAGACTGCCCTTCTCCTCAACCACCCCTCTCAGATAATTGAAGCTATTTACCTGTTCCACTATCTTCCCTTCTATCTCCATTCTCAGCTTCTTATGTCCCGAGTTTGCTGTCATTACCACTGTCTTATCTGTTCTTAGTTTCATCCCATGTGTCTTCAGTTTTCCACTCCATTTCTCTATACTTTACTGAAGTTCTTTTTCAGAGTCTGCCTTTAAAGCAACTTTGTTGATCTGTCCCTTCCAACCTGTTTGCTGATGTAGTCCATCATGAACAGCAGTGGGCTGAGAGCTGATCCCCTGGTCTACACCTGCTCCCACTGGGAACCCCTTTGTGAGGCTGAACACTGTTCATACTTGAGTCATTGGTTCCTTGCACATAGCCTGCATTAATTCTACCAATGTTTCTGGAACATCAAACTACACAGTACTGCTCAGATCAACTTTCTTAGGACCTTGCCATTTGCTTTCTCCAAGTCTAGCAATGCCCTGTTGGACTCTCTCCTCATCTCTAGCTTGTTCTCATTGATCTGTCTCACTGCAAACTTCGGGTCAGTTGTGCTGCATCCCGATCTGAATCTGCTCATCTCCATCTTGCATTCTACTACTCTACGTATCTGTTTATCAACCACCATCTCTAGAACTTTCATTCAGTGTGATAGGAGTTTGATTCCTCTGTACTGGCCACAGTTGTGGAGTGTCACCTTTGTTCTTGTACACTAGCACACATATGTTTATTCTCCAGTTATCTGGGATGTGCCTTTCTCTCCATACTTCTTTGAGTACCCTCAAGAGCCATTTCTCCCCTATCTCACAGAGCATCTTTAACATATCTTCTGTTTTCTCATCTGAGCCTCCTGCTTTCATTGACTTCATCTTCCTTATTGCTGCTGTTACGTTTTGTAGGGTGGTCTCCTCTTCCTCTCTCATTGTAGGCTGTTTCTGGGGCAGTACAGCTTCTGTGGGGTTTTCTCATTCATAAACTGCTGGAAATAGTCCTTCCATCTGCCTTAGATGTCCTGTGGACTGGTGAGCAGGTTGTTGCTGGTATCTCTTATGAAGGGTGTCCGGCTGTCTTCTTTATCTTTGCCTTACAACCTGTTGGTGTTTGTGCCATCTAATGAGTCACTTTCCAGAAGTTAGTAGAGTGCCTCTGATTCCCTATTCTTTGCTATTGCAGCTCCTTTCTTAGCCAACCAGTAGTCCTTCCTAGTCTGGTAAGTCTTTTCCATCTCCAACTTATTTCTGCACTCCTCCTTTCTTTTGATGACTTCCTGGACTTCTGCATTCCACCACCAGCTTTCCTTATGTACCTTATTTCCATACCTGATTCTGTCATGTATCTGTTCTGTAGTCCACACACACACTGTTTTGAGGTGCTGCCATTCTTCTTCAACTCCACCTATTTCCTCTTCCTCTTAGGGTGCTAGAACCCCGATTAATTCCTTGAACAGTTCAAGGAATAACTCTAGGCTCTAGCACCCCAAAAATGTTATTAAAATGAAACATGGTAATAGTATACTACACAATTCAAATGCATTAGTGAATTCATTCATTCTCTAGTGCAATGAATAAAGCAAAACAGTTAGACAATATAAATTTTGCATGAGGTTTTGTTCAACAATGCACAAGTCACACTGAAATCAGAAATATTATTACAAATAACATTTTTTGGGGGGTTGGGTGTTGCATCTCATTTTTGGCCTCCCTATCTCTTATCTTTGTCATCAAGAATAGCTGGCCTTTATGACATCATTCATTACAGATCTGACCTATTTCAGTGGCTATTAATGCTGTATTCTTGCAGCCAACAACCCTAGACTCAGCAGAGCCAGATTGTGGACAAATGGATCCCTGTGCAGGGTAATGAGCATGCTGGTATTTGAATCACTTTTGATCTTTTTTAATCACACAATAATAAAATCCAGGACCCCCTAAGGGCACATGTAAAACATAATAAATAGGTATAATGTTGTTGTTGTCTTTCGGCGTTTCCCGGTTAGGGGTCACCACAGCGAAACTCCGGTCTGCTAATGATTGGCAGTAGATTTTCACGAATGCTGAGGTGCCAGCTCAACGTTCAACCTTCAACGAAGGCACACCCATTTATGCATGTCTTTTGAATGCCGACTCAACCGTGGGGAGGACATGCAGACTCCACACAGAAGGCACTCCCCGCACTCTGGCCAAAAATCGAACTGGAGAACCTCTTGCTGTGAGGCAACAGTAATAAATAGGTATAATGAGCTTATTTAATTAAGTAAACTCATTAGCAATGGGTCATTTGGAGTAGATGGTTTTCATGCAAACATTTCCAAATATATCCAGCAGTCAGAAAGCATGATTGCTTTCTTTTACATTTCCCTCTCCTTGGATGTATTTTATTAGCCTTTATGACTGACACTATTGCCCTCATTTAAAAGCCATTGTTAGAACCATAAGCAAAATGTACGAACCCATTGCCATACTTCCTACTTTCTTTTACTTTGTACAACTTTGAAACCTTCATATCTAAATGGCTGAGACAACAGTTAGATAAATTCAGTGTACTGGACTCTGAAAAGTACAGGGAAAAAAAGCAACAACATAACCAACACCTTACCAACGATCGTAAGCTATAGTGTAAAACTTCAGACATTGGTGGACTCAATAGATCTTTTATTTTTGGACCTCATTGCATCCACTGGGTCTGTCTTTTTTTTCTCATGTAACTAACTTCTTTTGCAGTCCATGGTGCCATTAGCCTATGGCCACGCATTTGTCTCTTGAAAGACTGTGTTAACTGAGCAGGATCAGAACTTATTTTCTTCTGACCTGGGAAAGACGCATCACAGAAGCATCACTCTCCCAGCCCCTTCTTTTCTTTTCATATCCTTCCCCCTGGCCTTGTAAAATTCTGCAACTATTTCTGAAGATGTCATTCTCCTTACAGTCAGCTACGATGCATAAGACGTAATCAATGTGCTTCAATATTTCAGTCATAATTACGCATTAAAGAGATAAAATTAAATCTTGCAAAGAAAGCAGACATGCTCATTATAACATGCCTTCACCTCAGATAATTCTCCTGCAAAATCTTTAAAAAAAATCAGTACTAAAAATGTTTGAAGTTTCTGAACCCAACCACAATTTCTCATCCCACTCAGGCCTAATTGTACAAATTAATCAGACAGTCTGATGTATTTAAAGAATCCTTACACTAGTCTTTCCTAAAAAAAATGTCAACGGGGTTATTGTACTGCATAGAATCTGTACACCCAGTTTAATTAGGGCATTTGTCTTGGCAACCACTGCATAGAGATTGCAAAGAATATAAAAGCACAATGAGTCATCCTTTTGTCCTTTAAATAGGAATGCCTCTTTTTAACTTGATCAGAAAATGCCCTTTGTTTATGATGCAAGTTTTCCTGATCTCATTCACATCTGACATTAAACTGAATCTTTATAAATGTTTATTCTGTTGCTGCTTTAACCCTCAACATCCTGTCCAAAACATTTTTTTCAACCATCCTTCAGTTATCTACAACTTTCACTTGTGTTCATTTATAATGAAATCACTAGCAGCTTAAAGGCAGAGATGCTAAGAGAAATGAGGAAAATGCTTGTGTATTGCTATTAATGATGTAATTATGGTTGATGTATACTTAACTAAATAGTAAGAGCAAAGTGTTCACAAACCAAGTGTGGTACTCTTATAACCCTCTTGTTCTTGGAAATACAATATTGGTAATGAAGCAATCACTCAATGAAAGTATACTTTAGAAAACATAAATGTGTTACAGCCTGAGGTACTGTACACTTTGATCAGACATCAACTTTAGTTATTTGTAACTTGTGTTGCACGTTGGTTTCAAGCATTTCTGAAAACTAGGAACAAACACAAAACACACTGTAACTTAAATCTAAATAATGAGAAAACAACTCTGTAGTAGGTGATGGGGAGATCAGTAATGAGGGTAATACAGAACCATCTCAGTGCTCAACCGTCAGAGTGAATAATGAATGGCAAAACGTAAACATCAGTGAATGGTTCCAGTAGAGAATAGACTTTAACACCAGAGGATTTAGAATTGAGTTAACACTCAGTCATCAACTTGTGGGATTTGAAAATAAACTAACCAAATACCAGAATTTGCAGGTTGAGAATGGGTATTTTCATGAATCCATGAGTAAATCGGGTTCCACAAGACATTATGTTTTTGGATGTTCCCCACTGGATTAGTGGAATGATCTAAACATCATAAAGAATTGATGCTCTCTTTGATAAACATGTCTGTGAACTAATGGCAGTTTTAATGAAACATAACTAGAAATGATCAGTTTAGTCTCAGAAACAACTGTTTTTGACAATTCAGTAACTAGTGACTTATTTATAGGTTCATAGCTTCATAGATTACAATGCTAATGGCAGAAGAGCCATTCTAAGCCTTGCCAATATAACCTGATTTTACCCAATACATGGACATTAGGATCAAGAGGATGGCATGGATTTGTGCCTTTGCACTAAGTACCTTAGAGATTGCCCTTGCCCATAAGGTACACAGGCACTACACAAGGTGTGAATTTCTGATACCCCATCCATTCATCCAGATTGCATTTGAAGAAGGCCAGGGAAGAGCTCTGCTTAATATGAATAGGAAGCCTGCTCTAAAGAAGGGACAAACTCTGGGAGACCTATCTGTGTCTCTGGCATGTTTTGTTTGATTTGCTAAGTTTAGATCCGATCCTTAGATAGGGTGATCCTTATGCTGATTGACTTGCGGATGTGTCGGCATATGTCACACTTTAATAGTTGATAGGAGACAGAATAAACCGATAGGGCTTTTAGTCTATCTGCATAGGATATGCTGTTTACACCTTGTATTTTATTTGTGAGGAACCTCTGAGGTCACTCCAGCTGCTTTAAGTGCCTAGTTAAGTACAAGCCAAATGGTGCATTGTACCCGATTATTGGTCTAATGAGGGCTGAGAACAGAGGGACTATAATTTCCTTGTATCTGGATGCCACATCTTTACTTATACATTATGCACCTTTTGGCTTGTACTTAACTAGGCACGTTATGCCACATTGAAGGATTTCCTTACTACTGTGGAGAGACAGTGGTCTAATTTCAGCTATTTATCTATCGACGTGTGCACCTATACCTCTCACCTCTGAGTTTACTCTTTGGGATGTGTCACTGATGTTGTAATTTGCATGGGTATTTGAATTCCTAAAGTGTTGATAATGCATTTTCTCATTTAGTTTTAGCCCGTGGTTTTGGCACCAATCTTTTGTCTGATATAGAACCTCCTGAAAGATATTTACATCACTGAGGGGAATCAGTGATTGATCCCAGCTTAAAGTGATTGACAAACTTTGTCACCCAGAGGCCCCCCACATTAGCATTGACTTCAGAGAAGTATATTCCAAACAGGATATATCCCAGCACTGAGCCCTGTAGCACACCACTAGTAAGTGGCCTCTTGCTGGATTTGGATTCACGCACTTGAACTACATGAGTCTTGTCCTTGAACCAACTGGCTATCCATCTGGTAATTTTATGATTTATGCCCAGTTTTATGTGTTTCTTTTTAAAACCTGTGTGGGGAATTGTGTTAAATGTCTTGGGCAGGCTGAGGTAGGTGGTATGTACTGTTTTACCCACATCCATTGCCTTATTGACTTTCTCAAAGAAATCCACCAGATTCATTAGGCATGGCCTGCCATTGACAAAGCCAAATTAGGTTGAGTCCAGTGTTTGGAAGTTTCCTATGCCATTATTATCAGGTTGATAGATACACCTCTGTCTTTTGCTCTTTCATGTTCAGTGGGTGGGTGGAATGTATGAAAGGCATTATAGCCATGCACTGCTGGAGTGATTTCTGTAGCTTTGAATCATGTTTCAGTAACTGCAGAGACATCAAAATTTTACAGGGTGAGAACAGCTTCCAGGGAGTGCAGTGTCTTATTGAGACTCAAAGCATTGAGCCCTAGCACCTTTAGCTTGTCTTGAGTAGAATGTTATGTCGGAAGGTCTGTCTTTTTTGGCAATGCCTAAAAAAATACTCTATAGGTGTGGATCATATTTAGGCCAATAACCAAAAGCCCAGAGGTGACAGGTGAAGACCATCCCTGGGAAAGTAGCGTTGGTTGTCTACCATGTTCTCCCAGGAAACAAGTTTTAGACCACTTTGGAATGACACCAGAAGCTTTGTCAGTTGTTAGTCGATCATTTTCTGCTGGTATTGTGGCATCATTCTTGGAGATGGTAGGATACTGCTCAGTGCTAGGCTCATACCTGCTGGTATTGTAGCATCATCCTTGGAGATGGTAGAATGCTGCTCAGTGCTAGGCTCATATCTGCTGGTATTGTAGCATCATCCTTGGAGATGGTAGGATGCTGCTCAATGCTAGGCTCATACCTGCTGGTATTGTGGCATCATCCTTGTAGATGGTAGAATGCTGCTAAGTTCTGGGCTCATACCTGCTGTGACACATACTCTGGGAGCTCAATCAGGTCTCTTTCCATATACTCCAAGGAGGTATGTCTCAGGTCATTCATGCCCATATGGACTATGACTGAGTCATACTGGTACTTAGGGGTAAGTGACCTGAGTTCTTGCATGATCTGTTGAACCCTGGCCCCTGACTGGCAACGATCCATAACATTCCCCTTATCCAGCCTAATAATAGGGATATCTGTGTGTCTCACAACAGAGTCTCGTATGACCAGAATATTGTGTTGTGGATTGTTTTGCCTTATGGGCTTGGTGGATGGGACATGAGGAAATGTGGATTTATGTGTTGTGATGAGAATTGTGTATATGTGGTGTTTCTGAGGACTACATCCATGAGGCCTTTAAAGTTTGGGTAAGTTACATGTATGTGCAGTACTTTGTGGACTTGTTGAGTGATGTGTATAAGTCACTGACAACTTGCTTGCTGCTTTTTGTGTCTGTATGTGAGAGTCTAGCCTGCAGTGTCAATGTGTAACTACGTCTCTCACATATTGTATTTGTCTAAGTGGTTGTTGGTGTACATAAGACAATTGTTACATGGCCTCAGGATACCCATGTCCACCAAGATGGATGCAGAGACAGCAGGAAAGTGCCCTTCCATTTTTGCAGGTCTTAATGTGTAGTTGATAGGACAGTTTAAGGTACTTATATTTTGTCAAAAATTCCAAATACTATAACCTAGAAATATAATTTCCTGTCAAAATGTAAATAAAATGGAAGAGCTCAGTAAAACTGCTGCTAGCTTGTCAACATTCCGACTGGAACCTCAGTCCTTCTCTAATGTCTTGACTTCATTTACTTCTAGATTCTAGTGCTGATATCTGCACACACAGCTGTATTAACTATATACTCATCATCATACTACCTGGCCAATTAAAAATCCCTGCCCTTTTAATATCCTCATCTCATTTAAAGAGTCATCGAGATTTCATGTCATGCCATTTTTCTGCCACATACACTGCTATAGGAAGCAGGTTGGTTTGTATAGCAGCCATCAGAGGCATACGCATGACAGCTGGTGCCATGAGCAATCCCCAGAGTGAAACCTCCCCCAGTAAAAACAAAAAAAAAAAGGTCGTCCTTACAATTAGCACACAGTTATAATTCAAACAAATACATTCATTTATGTGATATCAACTGATGTATAAATGATTGCTGTTACTTTATTCTCTCTCAATTGTCAAGCCTTCTGAGGTGTCAGTCATACCAACTGGCAGTCTGCACCTGGAGGAGCAGCTCTTTTGCCCCAGCCTAACTATGGTACGGGGGCAGCCATTAAAGGTAAAACACACTTGGTCTTTTATGTGACACCTATTCTAATTTAATTTGTTTTCAGTTTTGTATGTTCATTGTAGTTAATTTGATCAGGTGTTTGAAGTGATGATCTTTTTAAATAGCCCTTGAAACCTTGCCTCTTATTTTTATTTTCCATTACTAACTTGGATTTTGCTATATTTACTGGGAGATCATCACCTTCCGTGAATTTTTTTAACACCCTATCATGCTCTTCAGTGTTTTACAGGAAGTAACCAGAATTAAGAAATCTTATGCATAACCAGTGGATGCATGTTTTTCCCCTTTCTTATTAAAATCAAGGCTAATTTCTTCTACTGCACCAAAACCTTTCCATTTCAGAGCTGAATATTCCTTTCCTAAAATCCTCTGCCCAAGTTGTGCATTACAGAATTTAAATGATATTGGTGAGTTATGATAAAAAATCCTCTTATTGTCACCCAAAACTGATTTCTGTGTTCATAATTGCATGCAACTTCAAGATCCACTGAAATTGAAAAGAGTTTTTGATTTCTGCCACTAGTACTTTCCAATATAAATATAACAACACACAGACATTCATTGTGGTAGACATACAGATAGATGCAAACTGAACTTGGTGTGCAGTTTCATGTGTGATTAATGTCTTTTGGGGGTATATTGAGTAGAGTAAATGGTGTTTAATGACATGAGATCTTTACTATAACTTGTAATATTCACAGTTTATGATTTTGGAAAGGGCATTTTACTAAAGCAGGTATTTAATATCATCAAGTAAGATGAAAGGCAGAGTTTCCCTAATATTGTAAATAAATGTATCTTCCATTCAGCATAGCCCAGCTGTTTTACCACTCCTTAGGACCTTTATTAATCAGCCAACAACCACAGATAAAACCAGTAATGTAAATGAACACTGCCCGGTTAAACTGGATACAAACTTTAATTAGCACTTTTGTCTGCTGTTACACTTCTTCAGATTAAAACAGGAATTATTCATACATCACTTCCTTTTATAGCCATGCTAAGTCACATGTCATTTATTTTTATTTTATTTTACATTTGTTAACCGGGGGTGTCTGACTGAGCCAAAAAGGCCCTTTTTCAGCAGAGGCACGGGGAGAAAAGCTCCACAAAGAAAAATTACAGACACAGTTATTTAGACATGATCAGTATACACACAAATTACAGGAGACATGTTTTTACAGTGGTATGCGGCACATACAGTTACAGTGGAGAGAACAAACAAAAACATATTCATTTTAAAAATAAAGGTAATTAATAGATTTGTGGTGTACAGCTGAAATTTGGAACATAGGTAGAATACATACATAGTACACAGGTACAGTACCTACATTGTAGATTAGCCAGTGTTTGTGAGTAAGATTGAAAACTATTATCAAGAGCTCTAGATTTTGTATGTATGTGTTATCCGCTTTCACTAGCCTGGGGAGCAATCATAGCACTGCCAACTTTCCTTGAGATGTTGCCTGATGAGGTCTTTAAAGGAGGCTTTGGATGATGTGTTTTGAATGCTTGTAGGGACAGAGTTCCATTTTTTAGCCACTGAACTATATAGTGCATCTCCAATGCTATTGTAGCTGTTGGTGACTTCTAGTAGTAGTTTGCTTGATGATCTAAGAGGCCTTTTGGCTGAGTGATGTTGTACTAGGTTTTTGAGGGCAGGACACTTATTGTGGAGGTAAAAGATACAATGACAGAGGCAGAGCTGATTGTATTAGGAAGTTGGGCAGTTCAAGCCAGTGGAGCTGTCTCAAAGCAGTACAATGATAAGTTCTATATGAGCAATTTGCAGCAAAACGGGCAATTCTGTTATAGCAAGCTTCCATTTTGCTTAGTTCAGTTTTGTTGAGATTAGTCAGAATGGGAGATGCATAGAGTAGGGTGGATAGTAGTTGGGAGCGAGCAATGGCTGATCTTGTGTTGTTGGTAACAAATGGTTTGATATGGAAGCGTGACCCCAGTTTGGCATGCACTTTTTTAATAGTTAAGTTGAGATGACTATCAAATTTTAGGTGGGAGTCTATGGTTATTCCCAGTAGCTTAGCCTGTGCCACTGGAGCAATTGGAGTAGCATTAGTGGAGTAGATAGTGCATTGACTGTTAGTGTTTTTGTTAGAACTGGTTATAATCATAAGCTGAGTTTTCTTTGGATTGAGGATAAGTTGGGCTTTGGTAAGGTAGTTTTCAACATCAGGGAATGCTAGTTGAGTTGTTTGCAGTAGGGTGGGAATGTTTTGTGCAGCACAGATTAAGGTAGTGTCATCTGCATACTGAATTATAGATGCATGCTGTGTGGAGGTATGGAGGTCATTTGTGAAGACTGTGAATAGTAGTGGTCCTAAGATAGAACCCTGTGGGACTCCTATAGTTATGGGCAGCTGAGGAGAGAGAGAATTGTCCCATTTCACAGCTTGGTACCTGTCAGTTAACTAGCTTTGGAACCAGGTAAGAGTGGAATTTGATAGATGATATTGGTTTAGTTTGTTTAGCAGGACTTGGTGTGAGACTGTGTCAAATGCTTTGGACATATCCAAAAAAAGAGTTGACACTTGTAGGCCTTCATTTTTGAGACAGTTTACTGTGTCTGTGAAGCAGAGGAGGGCTATAGTGGTACTATGGGCCGGTCTAAAACCATGCTGAGTAGGTGACAGGATGTTACTGTCTAGGAGATAGTTTAGCATCTGGGTATGGATGCATTTTTCTAGGATTTTGGCCAGGGGGAAAGTAAAGCAATGGGTCTGTAGTTATTAAGTTCAGTGGAGGTCCCGCCTTTATGTATGGGTGTAACATAGGATATTTTCCAGAGTTTGGGCACATAGTTTTCAACAATTGATCTGGTTATGAGAGTGGAGACTTGGATAGCAATAGCATCTGCTGTGAGTTTCAAGAAATAGCTGGGGAGTAGGTTGGCTGCTGTTGATGGGGTTTTAGTTTGGAGAGCATGCTTTTGATTGAAGTGGTGGAAACTGTTTTGAGGGTAAAGCTTGTATTAGTGTTATTTGTGTTGGGGGGGGATAGTGAGGAAGGAACTGTCCTGTGATACTAAGGATAGAATTGAGTTCACAAAGTGGGAGGTGAATTGTGTTTCGATGGGAACTTTAGTGTCAGGGGTGGTTGGTTTGGGGGTAGCCTTTTGGGTGGATTTTAGTAGCTGGTTTACATTTTTCCAAACTTTTTGCGGGTTGTGTTGGTATTTAGTTTGTAATGTTGTGTAGTAGGATTTTTTGGACAGCCTAATGCATTTTTTGCACGGTTGCGCAGTTCTTGGTACTTAGTTAGGCTTTGTGTTTCTTTGTTTTTTTGATAGTAAAGCCAGGCAGTGTCTCTGGCCTTGAGGATTTATTTGGTTTCTTTAGTGAGCCAGGGGATTGTAGAGGTTCTAACCTGGATTTTGCGCAATGGAGCGACAGTGTGTAGGTGTTGTAGAAATGTTTTGTTGAAATATGCTACAGCCTGGTCAAGTGGGAGGGTTTTTAGGGGTGGGGGTCCAGTCACAGTTACAGAGTAAAGTGTTGAGGACCTCAGGAGAGAATTTTTTTGTGTTTCTAGTGGATATATAGTTAGTGGTTTTTCATATGCTTGTTTTACTATTTATAAAGTATATTATGTTGTGGTCACTTAAGGTGTCTGGGAGACTGCCTGTGTGAGTGTACAATGTGGGTTGTTAGTTAGGACCCAGTCAAGGATGGATTCCCTTTTAGATTTTTTATCACATCTAGTTGTAATTTGGACTAGCTGCTGGTAGCCATGGAGATTTATTAGATTACTTGGTGGTTCTGATATACAGGTGAACCAATCTAGGTTGAAGTCCCCCAGAATAAGGGTTTCTTTTGAGTATGTGGAAGAACACCAGGATAAGAAGTCTTCAAGGCTAGCAGGTGTATTACCAGGTGGAATGTAGATCACAATTGTGGTGATGACCGTTTTAGGGTGAAGTTGAAGTTGTGAGATAAGTATGTCCCAATTATTGGGGTAGGAATTTGGTAATTGATGGACAGTTAAGTTTGACTTGTACAGTAAGGCAGTTCCACCCCCTTTACGAAGTGGTCTGTCTTGTCTAATGATATTGTAGCCGGTAGTGAGAACTTCTGAGTTAGCTATGTTTTTATTTAGCCAGGTTTCAGTTAAAGCAACTATGTCTGGGGAGTAGTGTGCTATTGTGGCCTGGAATTCAGATATTTTATTTTTGATACTTCTAATATTAATATTTAGCAGTAAAAGATGGTTGGTTTTGCTGCTGTTGATTTGCCCAGGGATGAAGAAAGTGGGGATGTTATGTTCTGACATTTGTGTTGGAGCAGTTTGAGTTGGACAGGATGGATTTGGGCCTGGGTTGGGGTGGATATCCCCACTTATGATGAGCCTGGAGTTAAAATGGTTATACAGATGTTGGAGTTTGGTGAGGAGTGTGAGAAAGTATTGCTTTTTTGGAGTAGGAATGAGAGCATATGTGTTTAGTCCTGAATTGGTCCGTTATGTAGTTCTTGAATAACTGTGGGCAGATATTATTATAATGTGTGGTGTCTGTATACGAGAGTGCATAATGCAATGTTGTGCTACTAGGTTTAGGGATATTGCTAGAGTGATAACTTGTGGTGTTGTAAAGAATTATGAGAAGACAGACTAGACTTAGTTGCGTGATAGTCATGGTTATAAAGTTTAAGTTGTTTCTAGGTGGGGGGTCTGAATAGGAATTATAGGGTTGCACTATATGTGGATGGGGAAGTAGTGTGGGTGATGTAAAAAATGCCTAATGGGAATGAGAGTGATTGGGAGTATTTTGTGTGGAGTAAGTTGGTGTGGTATAATGTGATATGACTTGAGGAGCTGTGATTGGTGGAGGTAATGTGAGGGTAAACTGTGGGTGTAGCTGTCATTACTATAAATGTAGAGGTAGTGGGGGTGGGAGGGAATGGGGGACTGGGGAGCGGAGAGAGTCCGAGCGTTAGCGAGGGCGAATGGAGCAAGGCAGAGCCAACCAAGGCAAAAGAAAAAGTAAGTATTACTTTACAAATCTGAACACTTTTAAAACAAATTCCTGAGGTCTAATGGCTTACCGGCTAGCAGAATGTAATTGCTGAAAGCACTTGTGTCCTGGTGGGAGACTAGAAATTTAAAGATGGCTCCATGCTCAGCAGGATTCTAATATAGACTTAGTATTGGGGGAGGGAGATAGCAGAAGGGGTGTAAACCAGGTGGAATGCAAAGAAACTAGAGAGGCAATCAGTGGAAATCAGTGAAGGCCTCAGAGGGGGGGTAAGTAATAATTCAAACTACCTGTAAAGTGAAGGAGAGAAGAGGCAGCAAAGTTTATTAAGGTTGGGAGTGTGTCTTCACATTGACTTGCTGATTAGTAAGCAGTTTGTGTACAGATTAGAGTAGGGAGATACATTAGCAATGAAGGGGAATGTATAGAGATACAAACAAACAGGTCATTAAAGCAAAATGCACCTAAAATCACTGTTGTTTTAGTTGTTGTTATACATAGCTAAATTTCACCTTATAAAATGCATTAAAACCATACTACTTTATTTACATATTGCATATAGCCCATCAGCTCCCATCTCAAAATTAAAATAAAATGCAATCCAAAATACATTTCCACAAAAATAAATCATATACTTAAAATAAGCAAATGTTACTGTGTTGCCACAGGAATATACATGTGTGCCCCCACAAAAAAATAAAGTTCAGCTTTTAATTTTAAATAGCTGTAGAGAGAAACTACATCATTCAGTCCAGGCGGGTTAGTGGCATCCACTCTAAGTTGCCACATGAATTCTTTGAATTTTAGAAACAATTCCTTCAGTCCCCCCCCCCCCCACACACACACACACTATCAGGTACTACTTGATCAATGGCTACAAATTTAAACTTGTGATCTGAGTTCAAAATAGTATGTACAGCCAATGCATTTTTTTCGTTACCCTTCCTAATGTCATACATACATTGGTAAATATGAACTTTAACTTTCTTTAATCATTTCACCCCTTCAGTGGTAAACTTCTTTTAAAATTAAAACATTTCCTCCTCCAGCTCTCTTCATCAACATCTTATCCCATGACTCTGCATCTTTAGTTACTTTTTGTTAAAATAACACTCCAGCTTTTACCACTTGTATATTAGTGACTTACAGATTTTTTTACAAACACAGCATCTTTTTTCTCTTAGAAAATATTGCTATCTTGCTCTAGTTTAGTTCTGTGAGTTTCTTCCAGTTGTTGACAACATATGTTTACTTTCATAACTGATTATTCATCTGTATTTTTATTATACGTTTACAATTCCATCATGTCATAATTTCTTGCATTCTATCTTTGTCCAATGTTTATATTATTTCTATAAGCATTTTTTCTCTTGACTTTTACTGTCAAATCAACCTGCTTCATTTTCTATTTTTATTGCTACAATAACGTTTAAGTCCCATATGTAATGTTCTTACCTATCTCCTGAGGTTACTGTCCTTAATTTACTATAAATCATTCTTTTTTATATCTAGTCACTCTGATTTTCTGTTATTGTTAGTAATTTTTAATCAGCCTTATATTTTCAATAAACAAAAAACACATTATTTTCTACCCTGAATTCAGCATCAGAGGGAAGTGACCATTCAGTGTTTTTTTTTTCTAATCTTTTTTACCTAGACCCTTCATTCCTTTAAAGTAGCCAATTACTAATCTTCTTACTTTTGCTAAAAAAATATACCCATGAGTCACTGCTGATATACCATTGTCTTCATATGTATTATCTTGTTGTTTAAAACCACTAGGTACTGCAATTGCTGTACTTACAGAATCTATCTCGTATCTAGAAAACTTGAAAGTGTTGGTACAATTGTCCACGCTGCTGCTACAATAATTAGTCTAAAGCTGCAAGACATTCCAGATGAGCCAACGCTTAGTTGGAACAGTTTAAACATGGAATAATGAACACTTTTGTTTGATGTGTTTAATTCAGTGTCTTGAAATGTTCTGAAAATTATTGGAGAAGCACTTGCGTGCTCCATGGATGCATTTAAATTTGGGAATCCAAGCAATATATAGGTATTGTGACCTTGAGAGTTTAATACAATTTTCTATGAAGAAAATATCACAAAAAGTGGAAAATTAAGATTTATGCACCAAAGCACAGGTCCAAATAATGATGTAAGTTCTGATATGGCTGAGGAACTCACAACAGGATCATTACAGATTTTTATCAAAAATTAAGTTGTTCTTAATGTAATAGTCCCCAACCTTGAGACTTCAAAAATTATGTAAAAACAAAAATTAATGGTTAACATGTTTGGATGGAAACAGACACAACATCAATCAAGAAGGTCGTCATCACTTTATGAATATATTTGGCGATTATTTAAGGAACTGATTTGCAACTAACAAAGTTTTAAATCTGAATCTGACCAGTAGCCTAAATAAAGTATCATAATCTAGAAGAGTAAGTTATGTACCACTGTAAGTATTAGTTTCTTATCTGGTAGTAGTGAGGTAGAGAGATGGAAATGGAGACAGGGACTAGGGTTATTATGTGCAAAAAAAAGTAGAAGCAGTAGAAACTGTAATGAAGTATTTTAGATGAGCTGGTAACAGCATTAAGCAATCACAATGATGCAAAAGTTCTTTTGATAGAATACATGGCAGTACGTGGAAGCATACTTGCAGAAGTTAAATTATTGCTCCTAATATTAATTTATGTAAAATTCTTTCCAAGATAAATATTGAAAAGGATCCAAAAAAGTTATATAAGATCAAAGGAAAGAAGGACAAAGATGGTTAAGAAAGATAAAATAGAGAGAGATGGGATGTTGGAGGCAAGAAATGAGAGTAGGGTAGAGGAAAACAACGATGCCTTAAAAAGGAAGAACAAATAAATGCAAGAAATGAAAATTACACACAAGAAAAAAACAGGGCAAGATGAGAAAGAATGTTCTGGAGTGATAAAAGTGCTACAAAAAGGAGGTTAAGAGAAAAAAACTAATATAGGGAACCAAGGATGACAGGGATCAGTGTCATGAAAAATGGCAAACAACATTAAGAGAAGACATAAAAGAAGATCAGAAGAATGTTCAGATGAAGTGCATGCTGTGGTAGAAGGGAACGGAAGAATCAACACGCAACTTCATAGGGACCGAATTAGTATGAAAGAAAGCACTAAAGAGACTACAGTAACTCTGGAGGTTTAAAAGCAGAAGGAGCTACAACAATGGGAAGAGGAAAAGGCTAGGAAGGGAAGGCAGACATTTTTAAGGTTTATAAAACCATTCATATACTTGGTGTAGTTTGCTAAAGCAGGCAGTGGAATAGGACATACAGTGCTAGAAGGTCAAAGGACAACATTATGTGAAAATTTAGTAAACTTGCACCTGGGCAACACAGGTTGAAATTGTAAGATGATAGAGATCTGAAAGGAAACCTCTGGCCTGGACATTTATATTTGAGAAAGGAAATATTGCTATATTTACATGTATATATGTATGGATATAGATGGATGTAAAGCACACACAGTTTCATTGAATTTGTATGGATTTTATGTCCCCGTTTCCTTCTCTCGTATAACCACATGGTATCACATAAAGCTAAGGACAGAAACTCCAGTGTTGGCAGAGTGCACCCTTCTATAGACGTGTACAACGCACAATGCTATATACTCCTTGATAGAATCAGTATGCTGTCTTTGCGGGGATAAGATGCTGAATGTGTTCTGTGCTTGAAAAGATACTACTCAGTACTGAGGCCTTTCAGCATTTTTTCCCCAGAATGAGTTGACCTGAGCAGCTCACACCTGTCATCCCTATATAATTCCTATAGTGTCTGGATTCATTGTTCAGTGCAGAGTTACCTAGGACACAGTCAATCTATCTTTTCCTTCAACCTGAGGATCCATGCTTTTGGAATATATTTGTCAGAGAAATATCCTGTTGTATTGTGCTGCGTTAGGGTAACCATTTAAAAACAGTTTCTTAACAGTAAAAAAAATACCACAGTGCTGTGTTGCACTACTGTATCCTGAAAAAAAAGCCTGCATGGCAACAATAAAAAAAAAAAAAAAAAGCAGTCTTCAGATAAGTCGGGTTAAATGACGCAACACCCTTTGAATCTCACTTTAAAACAGGGTACAGAGGCCTTGCAAGCACATGCAATTAAGAAAAAAAGTACTTCAGGTGGGAGTTGAAACATGACCCTTTGGAGTACCAGTCATGCAGTTCTAGCAGATGTTTTGATGACATTTGCAGCTTATCATTCCAAAGAACATTATTTTTTCTTCAACATTCAGCTGCTATACAAAGCATTAGTCAATGCAATCATATGCATTTGTGAAACACATCAAAAAGGAGAATAAAATTCTTCTGCAGGAACTTCTGCTAAGCTCTCTGCAGTAATATTACTGTTTAACTATCAGTTGCAAACTCTGATGTTTGAGCTTTGTATACACAAATACATTAATCCTTCTGAACCTGGAACAAATATGCTCCAATTGCTCATAGGAATAATGCAGAAGTAAATTGTACATATTTGTGGCAGGCATGCAAATGCAAGGGTTAAATGCTTCATATGGAATTTGAAAGGGAGTATTATGATTACTGGCTGTTAAGGGGCACACACTGCCAACAAATACAGGAAACGTTGTTCCATTTTTATTCATAGTGTCATCAGTCAGTCCATGTGATCCTATGAATTATGTCACTGCCATTGTATCATTCCATTTGGAAAAAGATTTTGCACAATAACTATCACATTACCATCACAATAGATTTTCATAATGGAATTTCTATGCCTAATGACGAAAAACGGAGATGAATACTCTGCAGTCTGTTTCGGAATTAACAGTTGTTAACAGAATTCTTTAACCTGGATTTAAATTGGTAAATCTTTTAACTATGGCACTTTTAAGTAAATCACTTTAGATTTTCAACATGTTTGCTTCAGAATAGGGCAGCAAAAGTTATATTGTGAAAATTCAGTTGTTGTGACTTTTGGCTTTTCCCGGTTAGGGGCCGCCACAGCGGAACTCCGGTCTGCTAATGATTGTGAAAATTCAGTATTATCAGAAAAGGCAATCCTATGATTTTTTTGTGATACACTGGGCACCACAGTTATTCTCATAAATTATGAAAAATATAAACTTATTAAGAATGTTCACTAACATGAAACCTGATCTTAACAGGCCTTAGGGGTCCATAACAAAAGCTTGTTAAATACAGCTAAGTGCTGCTAAGATTGGGTCTTGCATTGCGGACTAAAAGAGAACAGTGACAGATGACACAAAAACTGTAGCAGAAGGTAAAACAGCTTTTAAAAGCTGTTAGAATATTTTGCTGTTCCACACATATAAAAAGTGTGGCAGAAAACAGTAACAAACAGCTTTTAAAACTATTAATCCTACAAAGGTGAGTTTGTTTCTGCCTTCTGACTTTCTGATAGCTCTAAGTGCTTTACTGGTTTTCAAAGGTTTTGAAAGCTAATAAGACACTTCACTTTCTTAAATGTTTTGTAACTAGTATATGCAGCAGATAAAGTTCCTTGCACTAGAAGTATTATGGTCTGGACTTTGATTATCATCATACTTGTGTGTTCTTTACATAGATGCTATGATTCATCTCTCAGCATTTGAGTCTCAGTGATCATCTGTGTTATGTGGTCAGTATATTCTATGTGGACAAGTCTTATATTGTGCACATTGTACAGTTAGTTTTATGACACATTTATTTATTTATTGGTGTACTGCTAGTGACCTCAGATAATCAGGCTCACCAATTCCCTATTAAATATGTTTGTTTATTATTAGGGTGAGGTCTGGCACGGAATCCCTGGCCCACTACTATGATGCAATTTTTCTTCTTCTAGTGCCACCTTTAATGTTATTTCCCAGAAAGCATGAGGAGGCCCAGAGGCTAAGCTGGTTCAGGCTTCCAAATGAACTTTTCTACATCATCATCATCCCCCTTTTTCGCATTTTTTCTACATGGTATCAGAGTATCGTGTTAACTGTCTACAACTCTCTCGATTCAGTGCCACACTCCTGCCTTCTTCAACACTCATGCCTGACTGTCACAGATCTTCTTTCATACA
Organism: Protopterus annectens; assembly: GCF_019279795.1. Lineage (NCBI taxonomy): Eukaryota > Metazoa > Chordata > Ceratodontiformes > Protopteridae > Protopterus > Protopterus annectens. The sequence continues at coordinate 554,060,305 of NC_056743.1, read as the reverse complement.
ATCCATCGATCTCTTTGCTGAATGTCATCACTTCCTCTTACCTTCTTCCTGTCTGTTTAAATCTTCCTCACCATATTGTCTTCTGCTGTTCTGTATGTGTCCAAACCACCATAATCTATTCTCTTTGATCTTTTCTGCAACTGGACCTACCTTGGCTTTTACTCTTATGTCCTCATTTCTTTGCCTGTCCCACAGTGTGCACCCTACCATCCTTCTCAGGCACTTCATTTCCATCACCTTTAGCTTCTTCAACTTTTCTGTCTTTACTGCCCAAGTTTCTGGACCATACAGTAGTACTGGTCACACCACTGTCTTGTACACCTTACTTTTTAGCTTCTTTGGCATTCTTTTGTCATAGACTATACCAGACACTCTATGCCAGTTGGCTGCAGCACCTCTAATTCTAGCTTTGATGTCTTCATTCAGACTTCCCTTCTCCTCAGTCACCCCCACAGATACATGAAACTGTTTACCTGTTCCACTATCTTCCCTTCTATCTCTATTCTCAGCTTCCTCTGATTTCCCCAGTTTGCTGCCATTACCACTGTTTTATCTGTGCTTAGTTTTATTCCATGTGCCTTCAGTTTTGCATTACATTCTCCTATCCATTGGTAAAGTTCTAGCTCAGAATCTGTCTGTAATGCCACATTGTCTGAAAATAGTATCTTTGTTGATCTGGCCCCTCCAACCTGTTTGCTAATATAGTCCATCACCAGCATGAACAGCAGTGGGTTCAGAGCTGAAACCCTGGTTTACTCCCACTGGGAACCCCTCTGTGAGGCTGAATACTGTCCTTACTTGAGTCATTAGGCCCTTGTACATAGCTTGCTCTAATTCTACCAATGTTTCTGGGACTTCAAACCATCACATTACTGCCCAGATCAGCTTTCTCGGGAGCTTGTCATATGCGCTCTCTAAGTCTAGGACTGCCCATATCTGTCCATATTTGTATCTGTCTCGCTGCAAACATTGGGTCAGTTGTGCCGCATCCTGATATGAATCTGATCTGCTCATCTCCCATCTTACATTCTACTAGTCTGCGTATCCATTTATCACTCTCTCCAGAACATTCATGCAATGTGATAGTAGTTCGATGACTCTGTACTCCCCAAAGTTGTGGATGTCCCCTTTATTCTTGTACACTGGTACAAGTATGCTTATTCTCCAGTCATCGGTGATACGCCTTTCTCTCCACACTGCTATTAATACCTTCAGGAGCCATTTCTCCCCCATCTCATCCAGCTTCTTTATCACATCTGCTGTGACCTCATCTGAGCCTGCTGCTTTCTCTGACTTCATCTTCCTTAGTGCTGTTCGTACTTTTAGGATGGACTCCTCCTCTTCTCTCATCTTAGGCTTTTTCTGAGGTTGTACAGCTTCAGTGGGGTTTTCTTCATTCAGAAGCTGCTGGAAATACTCCTTCCATTTGCCTTTGATGTCCTGTGGACTGGTGAGCAGGTTGTTGCAATCTCTTATGAAAGATGTCTGACTATCTTATTTATCTTTGCCTTGCAACCTGATATAGTTTCTTTGTGCCACTTACTGAGTCACTTTCCAGAAGTTGATAGAGTGCCTCTGATGCCCTATTCTTTGGTAGTGTGACTTCTTTCTTAGCCAACCAGTAGTCCTTCCTAGCCTGGTCAGTTTTTTCTATCTCCCACTTTCTACACTCCTTGTTTCTTTTGATGACTTCCTGGACTTCTGCATTCCACCACCATCTTTCCTTATGTACTTTATTTCCATACCTGGCTCAGCCACATACCTTTTCTGTAGTCCTGACACGTGCTGTTTTTAGGCACTGCCATTCTTGTTCAACTCCACCTATTTCCTCCTCCTCTTGGGGTGCTAGAGCCCTGAGTAATTCCATGAACTGTTGTACTTTCTCTCCAGTCAATGTCCAGGTCTTCAGCCTGGTTTCTATTGACCTTAGAACCTTCTCTGACCCATGCTTGCAACTGATTGTGGCAACTAGAGGTTTATGCTGTTTGCCAGCTGTTTCACTGGGGATGACTTTGCAATCATGGATTCTACCCCAGTGCATTCTCCTTACTAGGAGGAAGTCTACCTGAGTTGCATGTTGGCTACTTTTGTATCTTGTGATTTTCTCTCTCTCTGAACCATGTGTTGGCTACTATCAAGCCATTTGCCAGACAGAAGTCTAGAATGGCTTCTCCTCCTTTATTCCTGTTGCCCCACCCATGTGGACCCAGGCAGTCCTCGTATCCTGTTCTGTCTGTCCTGATATGTGCATTCAAGTCACCCATTATCAACACCAATACATGTTGGTCTGCTTTATCTAGCAGGTCCTGCAACTGCTGTCTAAATGCACTCTTCCTCGCTATCACAACCCTGCTGTGGGGGCATAGGCTGAGCTTATGAATACTGCCCCATCATTACACTGAATTCTGATTGCCATTAATCTCTCATTAATTCTGATGATATCCCTTACTGCTTTCTGAAGCCTCTCTCTTACTGCAGTTCCTACACCATTTCTAGTCTGTTCCCCTCCTGAGTAGTAGAGTCTGGATCCCAAGCCAAGTGGCTTTGCTGCACTGCCCTTCCATCTCATGTCTTGGATACATAGCATGTCCAGCCTCGTCTGTATCATCATGTCATCCACTTCCAAGCTGCGTCTGTCAGTGAACCTACATTAAGCGCAGCAATTCTCAGTTCATGTTTGGCAGATTGGTTGGCTTTATGTCTTCTTTTCATGCTTTATGTGAACTTTTCTACATCCCCCATAGATTATATTACAGAATCTACCACTGCAATTCATATACTCATCACATGGGGTGCACTACAGCAGAATTAGGGAATCCTTGGTCTTGTACCTTCTGACCAGTGGAGGATGACTGGCCACATTGTCTCATTTCTTTCCTTAACTGACTGGAGCTCTGTCCTCAAAACGAAATTCTGTCTAGAAACACCATTTTCATAGCTGGAGGCAATTCCCTGACTTCATTTGGCTAGCATTGGTGATCCATGTTTTACTTCAGTTTGTACAATCTAACTATATACTTTTCTCTGCAACTGGACCTCACTGAGCTGTGTCAACTTACTCCCTAGTTTACCTTTTTAAATGGACCTCAAGTCAGTTTGTCTTCTGAAACATAATAAAACAATATAAAAGTAAAGCGGTAAATGACTGGAATTATTATAATCAATATTTTCCATAAAAAATTAATTAAACTAGGAAGTACCTGAATTTGTATGTTTCTGTATTTGCCATTTTAGTGTTTCATCTAATTTATTTAGAATGTATATAGACAAAGTATTGTGTTATTTACATATATTCTATTTTTATGTTTGTTACTGATATATCATTTGATAAGGAGAAGGTCACGGTGAGCAGCCTGTCTGGCGCTAGGATCCGCCACATAACACAAGCACTCAGGTCACTCCAAGGCAAGTACAAATATGACTCAGTCATTGTTCATGCTGGTGTGAATCACCTGAGACGTACCTCATTGGACTACATGAAAAGAGACATAGAGGAGCTCTCTGAGCATGTAGCCCAGGCTGGTATGACCCTGACCTTGAGTAGCATCTTACCCTCACCAAGAATGATGCCACAATATGAAGACAAGATGATCAATTTCAACAATTGGCTTAAGTATTGGTGTCATTCAAAGGGGATCCAATGCCTGTCAGCTTGGGATGATATGCACGAAAAGCCACGATGCTTTGCTAGGGACGGCTTGCACCTGTCACCCCTGGGCTTTCGGATATTGGCAAAGGCTCTTGCTACCCCATAGTGCCTTTTAGGCAAGGCTCAAAGACAAACCCACCTCCATAGGTATCACAAGGGATAAGAAACTAAGAGTAATGCTACTCAACGCTAGAAGTCTAAACCTCAAGATGCACTCGAAACTCTCCTTAGCATGGAGAACATTGATATCTGTGCAGTAACAGAAACCTGGTTCAGGACTCCCGAGAGCACCCCAGAACTACCAGGTTATACCTCATACCATGCTTTTCGGCCTCAAAACTTGGACCGAACCACAAAAGGAGGAGGAGTATCGATATTCATCAAAGATACCCACACCTCCAGGTTGGTGGCAAAGCATGAAGCATCAGAGACTATCCATGTGCAACTAACAGTGGGTAAAACTGCCTTCCAGTTTATAGCCTGCTACAGACCACCCTCCCAAACCCAGGAACTCCACTCGGCCTTCCCGAGAACACTGGAAAATATGAAGGTCTCTCCGAACACCATTATATTGGGCGACTTCAACTACCCAAACATAGATTGGGAGCATTACTCTAGCTCCAACACCCTTGCCCAAAGGTTCCTAGAATTCATAAACTCAAATGCTATGGAACAACTTGTTACCACTCCCACAAGAGGGGAAAACATACTGGACCTGATCATCACCAACATGGGGACTCTATGCTCCAGACCAGAGGTGTATCCCTCACTGGTAAGATCAGACCATAAACTGATCTCACTGGATATTCACATCCCGACCCCACGCCCTGCCCAGAAAACCACAGTGAAAAACTTCTCTAAAGCAAATTTCACACTCCTCAAAACCGAGGTGGAATCCTTGAAAGCCCGCGGGCCTGTGGAAAATACGGCCCAGACCGCAGAATCCTTTATAAATACATTCTATGAACACCTTCAGGAATGCATGGATCATGCAATCCCAAATAAAAACAAGACCCAATCCTCCAAAGGCAGGCGACTTGTCTGGTGGACCCCAGCGATAGACAAACTATACAGTAGAGGGAGGAAGCTACTACATGATAGAGCAAAATCCCAAAGGGAAGGCATCTCTGATCAGTATTAGCAAAAACTAAGGGCACTCATAAAATCATCAAAGGCCAGCTTGAGAGAAAAATTGCACAGGACACTAAAGATAATCACAAGGCTTTCTTTAGTTATGTTAGGAACCTGGGTGGGAATTCCCAGATATGCTCAGAATTAGTCCAAAATGACAAAAATACACTGATCCCACAGACATTGCCAACATCCTAGCTGACAGGTTCAGCGCAAACCCCCTCCTCACCAAAGGGCAAATATCTATCCCAGCAGAGTGCTGCCCCCGACATCTCAGATGCTCAGGTGGGAGCCGCCTTCTCAAAGCAAAAACACAGCATCAATGGGACCAGACGGTGTCCCAGGCTGCATCCTACATGAACTCCAAGAAGAGCTAAACCCAAACATAAAACTACTGTTCAATCTCAGCCTTACTACAGGATATGTACCCAAAGAGTGGCGTACAGCAACAGTGGTCCCTCTCCACAAAGGTGGTGCCTCAATGGACCCTGGAAACTATCGCCCCATAAGCCTGACTAGCTTGGTCTGCAAAGCTATGGAAAGGATCATCATGGACCTCATAAATAAAGATATTGGGGACCTACAGACACTGGATGCTACCCAGTTTGGCTTTAAGGGCAGATCCTGCCTCTTAAACCTGGTTGACTTCTTTGAAACAGTCACCAAGGCCATTGTGAAGGGAAGGTGGTCCACACAGCCTATCTGGACCTCGCAAAAAGCCTTGATACAATACCCCACTCAGGCATTATAGATAAGCTCACCAGCTTAAATATAAACCCCTATGTCACTAGATGGGTTGCAAACTGGCTCAAGGACAGAACCCACATGGTTAGAATTGCTGGAGCCATGTCAGACTCCAAACCAGTTACAAGTGGCATCCCAGAAGGCTCAGTCCTGGGACCTCTCTTGTTTGGTATATATTTCTCGGAGGTACAGGCCAACATGGAAGGACTGTGGCTGACCAAGTTTGCAGATGATTGCAAACTGGGCGCCATAATCGACTCTCCAGCCGACACAAGCATCCTCCAAAAGGGCCTCATAGAAACAGACAACTGGTGCCAGAACCATGGCCTCAAGCTAAACGCCAAAAAGTGTATAGTCATCCCCTTTGACAAAAACAAAGTGCCCACAAATTACCACATAGGTGGTAATCCATTAAGTACAGAAGAAGTCATTAGGGACCTGGGGACCCAAGTTGATAGCAATCTCTCATTTGACAACCACGTGGCCAAAGTGGTTAGAAAAACATTTTATATAGCCCACCTAATCATGAAGGGATTCACATCTAGATTAGGGGAGGTCATCGTGCCTCTTTACTCATCCCTCATCAGGCCCATAATCGAGTACAATGCCCCTTTTGGGATGTACCTCACCAAACACATGCAGCAACTGGAAAGACCCCAAAAGTACCTCACCAAGAGGATCAAAGGGCTCAAACAGATGCCATATGCTGCCAGTTAAAGAAACTCCACCTCTACTCAGTGGCATACCGCATGCTCAGAGGTGACCTGTGCCTGGCGTATAAGGCCATGTCCAACCCGGAATTAAGGGACATGCTGCACCTCAAAAATCCAAATCCCATTGACCTACATTTCGAGAGACTTGAACCTCAGCACTGAAATAAATAGGACATGCTGGAGGGACAGATTCATAACCCAGAGGCTCCCTTCACTATGGAATAAAATCCCAGTCCAGGTTAGGCAGAGTCCCTCATTGACTCTCTTCAAGAGGAATCTTGATGAGTGGATGGGAGATCATAGGTTTACCCCGAGTATCACTTCTGTGTCACTGTTAGACAGAGGCACAGTATACTAACCTCGAAAAAGGGCATAGCAAAATTAATTTAAAATGGGTGGCGAAAGCCAAACATACTCTGGCTAGGCTTATAAATGCCCTAGGGCAGATAGCCTAGTATGAACCTATAAGCAGAATTATTTTACTGTTCACATGAATATGCTAGCCGTTTCTTTAACTGCTTTAAAGTAATTTGTTTCTGCATCACTGAGCTAAGTTTCTTGTTTCGTTTCTAAGCCAGTGTGCATTACATGTGGTGTCTGTAAGTCCTCACCTTATTATGAGTTTTTTTTTTTTGCTGACAGCTCTGTAGTCTACCCATATTCCAAAGACATGCAGTAGAAATATTGGTAACCCCCACAGATTGCATATATGTGTTCATGTGCATACCTGATTGTATGCACACCTGATCTTGCAGTGTTATGATACCCATTTATGGTTAGTTTACAACCTTGTACCCAGTGAGTGTCGGGATAGGGTCTCGCTCCTCTTAGATGTAACATCTAAGTACATAGGCTATCAAAGAATGACTTGAATGAATGAATGTGGTAAAAGGAGTATCAGCTGATTTAGAGGACTTTACTAGAGCTGTTACTGGTGATTACCTCAGTTCTTGATATTTAGGATGAGTAAATGTGACCTTAAAAAACAAAAACTATTGACTGTAATGCCTCTCTTTTCAGTTGCTAATAAGGAAAGCAGGATTTTATGTATAAAGCTAATGTATATCCTAACAGAAAAGAAAAGCTTCAGACTTGAATGGCTGATAAATACTGAACTTTCTCAAAAGTGCTGTCTGCATGCATTGACTGACAAGAATAAGGTTCAAGATGTTTTTGGAGAGGTTGGTGAAGTGCGGGTCATCGATCATCTGCTCCAACTCAGTCATATGTTCCTCTATCAGTCATATGACAGTAATTGCCCTTGAAGGCTATAGTTGTAGAGGAATGTTTCCTGTGAATATTTCAAATTAACCTAAGCAGCCTGTTCTACAACTTGCAGTTCACATCATGCGTTTCAAACATGCTAAGGGTGGTTGCATTTGCCATTAAGTAGACCTTCAAAAATATTCACAATCCGTGCTTATTTCTGTTATGTTCATCAGCTACAAATCATGTCCATTATGCCCACAGGAACTCTAGACCAGCATACCCTCCTGCAGCTTTAAAGTACTGTATCCCCAACTACTTCTTTACTGAAGCGTCACATGCGTTTATATTAATGTATTGCATGCTCTTGCTCACTATTTTAACTACTATTAATGACAAAACAGCGGAATCTTTGGTATTTGTTCCCTGTCTGTAACCCAAATTTAATTGAGTTTGCTTGCTGTCAGGAGTCACTCAGATAATATAGTTAGTCCCTTAAATACAATTAACATTCTTCCTCCCTTCCATCCCACCCTTCCCCTGCACTTTATTCTACCTCTACCATGCCATCTACAATGAATAAATGATTCTCTCTCTCCAGCAGTTTTGGTACCGAGTTCCATGGATCCACAACTATGCCAATGAAGAAGTACTTTTGCTGATAGAGAAAGCAGTAAGCCTCTATAATTGGTTGTCCTTTCCCCTCCACACACACTCCTTACTTTTCTCAGAAATTTGCATTACATGTCTCTGAGGTGACTCAGTACATCTGTATCATGCCATCACATTAGGTTCTTTTGATAAGAACCGGTGTTTTCTTCTTAGCTTATCATGTATTTCCCTACATTTCCGATTCATATTGTTCTGGACTTCTTGTAGGCCCAATAATCCTTTCCTGGTATTACCTCCAGAACTGCATGTATTGCTTAAGATGTGGACACGTCAAGACTATGCAGAGCAGGAACATTATTTCTAAAAGCAAAGGAACCATCTACATGTGGTTCCACCCAAGAATTCTCTTAACTGCTGCCACATCCTTCTAACGTGCTCCTTGAGTGTTCCATCCAGCTCTGATAGGCAAGCGTTTGCCTTTTTCCTCATTTCATAAGGTTATAAAAATGTGTGCAGTGTTAGGATCAATGAAAATAAAAAAAAATACTATTTGTTTCTTTTTCTGGATCAATTGCCACAGGGCCCGGATGTTCAAGATTATACTTAAGTTTTTAGACTGTATAATCTGTAGTAAAAGTCTATTTCACATTTCAGGGAGTTTAGTTGTAACAAATGACTATCTAGGATGTTTTAAAATAATTCACTGTTATAATTAGTTCATTATTTCTTAGTATGTAACTAGACTGGTACTGATCTGTATTAAATAACCTGAAATGTTTCATTCTGAAATGCCTTCAATGCCCTTTACAACCTTACCTCTAAAGTAGCAGTCCTTCAAAGTATGCATATTTATGTGCATACATCCCTTTGATATGACAACTCCTTGAAGTTTGTTACTTTTTTTAGTAAATTTTGATATGCTAGCACCTTGATGTTTGTATTTTAGTACATGTCCTCTGTATATCTTCTTGTTTATGTAGAGTTCCTGTATTTTAAGAGAAAAGGATTGTTGGATTCCAAAATCTGTTTAAGGTATGCATTGTACAGTCCTGCCAAACAAATTGCACCTCTGAAAGATTATTTTTTAAATGCGAGTCCTAGTAGTTTCCCAGGTCGATGACAAATCATGTCATGTTTCCCAAAAGAGAAGTTGTTACACATGAATATGACCAAATCTTTAAAGTAATCTGGAATTTATTATGTTGTAAGTGAAACAATAGATTGTACTGTTGTTGGTGGACCAAAATACATGACACAGATTTGCCATAATTAAAATTAAGTCGAGTTTGTTTTACCCAGTTATTTGTTTCCTTTATATACTTGGTGATTTTGATAAAATCATTTTTGTTAAAGATTAGGAATCCCACTTACCAATTCTCTTTGTATTTTGACAGTCAGTTGGACCTACTATATGTAATGGTAGAAAAATGATGTTGAACAAAATCTGTCTTAAGACTTGTCCCTGTGGGACTTCTTTCTTAATTGATAAATATTCTGAACCTATACCTTGGTTTATAATGGCCGGTGATCTACTGCTTAACTATGAATTAATCCATCTGATATACGGATTAAATATGTCATCAAAGATTTAAGAAGTCTAAGTAAATAACACCTGAGGCAAGACCTAGATCTAAGTCCATCAAGGTTTGATCACACATATTCAACCTTAATAGCAAGGATTTTGGGGCAATAGTGGAGCACAATGCACCCTATCGCATAGAAACTCAACGACCATCTTTCTCTCCATTTTATAGTCATTTCTATGTCTTCCAATAGAATCTTCTCACATCCTTTTATATTGCACTTATTTCTGCATTAAACATGAAAAGGCTAATCTTGTTCCTTGTTCTCTCAGATATGTGTGAACTGAACACAGCCAAAAGCTTTGGACCTGGAAACAGCCAATGAAATACTTCAATCATTTCCCTTACTGCTGTCATTGGATAGCTTATCATGGTTGTCTGCAAGCTACTTCCAGGCAGATGGCAATCATTATTTGCTGCGTCAGTCCTATATTCATCCATGCAGTTTTTCCTAAAATTCTCCTGTGCGCAACTCATTTGATGACCTTTCTGAAGAACAAATGCACCATAACTACTGCAATTTCCTTGTCAAGTACTTTTCTAAATGGTTGACTTGAAAGTTCCTTTTGTTCTTGAGTCAGTATTTTTTTTTTTTTTTTTTGGAAATCATTGTCCTCAGTGAATGTAACCAGTCCTTCCATCGGGATTTTCTTCATGGGTTTCCTACCTCATGATATCAAAGAACACTATTCTCCAGAAATAGCTCACTACCCACAAGTGCTGTACATCTTTTCCATTGACACTGCATGTTTCTAGATTGCGTGCCTTTTTAGTATATTTACTTCTTCTAAATAGTTCTCATTGCAATTAAAAATTCTTAGATGAATAGATGAGTGAGAGGACCTTAGGATCTTTCAGACTGTATACACATATATATATGGGTCCACTTTCAAATCTTGAAATATCAAATGTAGTATTTCCAGATGAAAATAACAAAAGTGCAGTTATTCAAAATTGGATTTTATCGATTGTTAGGTTTTTGAATTCACAGTAGTTGTGGTATGTGGTCAATAGTGTGCTGTCTCTTTAAGGTGTAGTGTATTCTGTGGTTTAGAAATAGTCCAATGTGTGGTTAAATCTGAAAATAGGTAGATGTGTGTATTTTATGGGTTTTGGGTAGAAATGTTTTATTTTTTTACTCTCTTTGGAAGTTTTAGGGGTAGGTTTGGGTAGGTAAGTGAGTGCGTGTGCGTGTAAGTGTTGATTTTTGTACATGTGTAGTGTATGTCCTTCACGGGTGTACATGTGAAAATGTGCAGTGGAAGTGTAGGGTGCATACTGGTGGGTTTATTGTGTTGATTGTGGTATTGCGACATTGGAGTTGGCATATAAATAGAGAAGGTGTGGGGGGGCAACCCTCCACATGCGGGGTGAAGGGAAGCTTGCCCCTCTGTTTATATGTAGAGTTTTGTAAAGTGAACCCGGATATGTAATAAATATGCAAAGAACACATTTATTGTGACATTTTAGCGCTATCATCTCAAAATGAGACTTTATCAGAAACAGAATAATCCAATTAATCACGTTTAAATACTAAATGAAACCATGCCATCACTTATCAAACTACTAGATTTAAAGAAACATATTCATATAAATATACAACACTACTAAACCTCTAATTTTATATTAAAGAAATTCATGTATTTGATATATAGAACATGTTAAACTTCTGTATTGCTTTGATGTTAATATATATAATAATAATAATAATTATACTCCTCTAGTAAAAATTAATTATACAAAAACTATATTTGAAATGATGTAAAATACAATATTACATAAAACTAAAACTTATATTGTCTTAAAATCATAAATAGTATTTACAAATAGAAAAACATGCTTTAATAACTCTAACAATAATAAAACTATATATAATAATTGGTATTATGTATTGGTATTATGTATGTGATTGGAAGAATTTATTGAAAAAGAAAGAGAGCCAGTGGCATTTTAGGTTGGTTGCGATGTTTGCACCTGGTTTAAATGCTCATGTATCACTGGCACTCATGCTTTTGGAAAGAGCCAACAGATTATAAAATACATAATACCAATTATTATATATAGTTTTATTCTTGTTAGAGTTATTAAAGCATGTTTTTCTATTTATTTAGATATTTAGATATTACCACCAAACTACTCAATCATTAGATTAGACAGACCCTACAAAAAGGGTGGTGGAGTAGCTCTACTCTATCCATCCTCCCTATGCCTAACACCTTACAACAAAACCATTCCCCAGTTTTCTAATGCAGAATTACTGCTAGCCCATCTCCAACTAAATACACACAAATCCATTGCTATAGCCTCACTCTACATTCCCCCTGGAGATAATATCCCAATACTTGAAAACATCCTCTCCTGGCTTTCAAGTAACATTAACAATGAAACAATAATCATGGGAGATACCAACATTAATTGGTCCTCCATACAGTCACCTACACACCCCCTCAACATCAACCTTTTCAAATACTCTCAATTAATCAACACAATAACTAGGCCATCCAAAGACTTCTCAAGGGGCAACATCTTAGACTGGATTCTAGTCTCCCATCCCCATAACTACACTGACAGTGGAACCCTTCCTGACCCCCTCAGTGATCATCTTCCCACCTTCACTACGCCTTCAACTCCCTTACAAGTTACTCACAACTACATAACTACCAGATTCCATAAAAATTTCAACCCTGAAGCTTTTTCCAGTAACCTTAAATCTATTAACTGGAGTCCTTTAAAAACCCTACCACTTTCGAAAATGCTGTATCCCACTTTAACACTACCTTCCTTAACATCCTAAATAATCATGCTCCCTAATAACCAAAGAATAAAAAGGAAAGCAGCCCCTGGTTAACGAAAATACAATTACTTCCATGCGACTCAGAGACAAAGCATGGACACAATAAGAAAACAAATCTACTTCAAACCTTAATCAATACAAAACTTTCACGTAACTCAGTGAAAAACTTATCTCAACAGACCGGCAACATTACTTTATCCACCTTCAAAACAATCATAAAACTAACCCACGAAAATTCTGGACAAGTATAAATTCACTCTTGAAACCTGGTACTATAGAAAACCCAAACCCCAGCCCAGACTCACAAGACATAGATCTTGCTACCCAATTCAATTGTTTTTTATAGACTCTATTTCTAAACTTACTTCCTCTTTTACACACAACAATTCACCTAATACCTCCTCTTCTGCCAACCTACATCCCCCTCCTACTCCTTTGTCTCATTCACCCTCACCTCAATCTCCTCCTCCTACTCCTTTGTCCCAATCATCCCCACCTCAATCACACCCTTTCTCAATTAAACCTACTCCTACTTCTACCATAAGAAAACTCCTACAGAAATTAAAACCAGGCACCAATGCCCTGACAACATTCCCTCATACTATCTCAGTATTGCTGCTGATGCCATTGCCCTCCCTATCAGCATCCTCATCAATCGTTCTATCCAAGAAGGTCTTGTTCCCGAATCCTGGAAGAAAGCCTATATTATTCCGCTACACAAAGGTGGAAATAATACTGACATCTACAATTTTGGTCCTATAGCTATCCTCTCTCCTATTTCTAAAGTCTTGGAGAAATGCATCCACCTTCAACTCCTTCCCCACCTCTTGGACAACAATCAAATAACCCACACCCAACATGGATTCAGACCCCACCATAGTACTATGACAGCCCTTCTATCTTTCCTTGAAACTGTTAACAAAGCTAGGATTCTGGACTCATTGTATCTACCACTCTTCTTGATCTTTCCAAGGCCTTTGATACTATATCCCACAACCTACTTCTTACTAAACTATCTAATCTAAACCTTTCTCTCACTTCACTCCACTGGTTTAACAGCTATCTCTCCAGCAGACAACAAGCAGTCAAATGGAAAAAGCCACTTCTTCCTTTCTAAATACCCCTACAGGTGTCCCACAAGGCTCCATCCTGGGCCCCTTCTCTTCAATATTTTCATTAATGACTTTTATCACGCCATCCCTCAAGCTAATATTATTCAATATGCAGATGATTCCACAATCATCTGCACTGCCTCATCCATACCAACTCTACTAAAGCTTACCCAGGAAGCCTTCTCCACCACTGAAAATTGGATGAAAGACAACCATCTAGCCCTTAACGCTACTAAAACCAAACTCATGATATTTACCCCTGCAAAAAATACTAACATTGATCTTAAATCATTCTCCATCTATAGCCATAATAACATTCCCCTTGAACTTGTATCAGAAACCAAACTATTAGGAGTCCAAATCGATGACCAGTTTAAATTCCACTCCCATCTGCTGAAAAACATAAAAAAAACTCACCAAAAACTTGGAATGCTCTACAGTCATAATCGCTTTCTTAGCCCAGCTACCAAACTTACACTCTCAACTACATTTCTCTTACCCTCCCTCCTCTATGGAGCACCCCTTCTCACCAACCTCCAATCTTCCCTCAAAACCAAACTATCCTCTTGTTACAATAAAATTGCCAAATTTGCAACTTCTAACAAATCATCTATACACCACTGTGAACCACTCCACCAACTAAAATGGTTAGAACTACCCAACTACCTCTCATATACCCAACTCACATATGCTCACAAACTGATTTTCCAGCCAACCCTCTGCCCCTCACTCTCTTCTACCTTTAAAATCCACTACACACAAAGACAACTAAGATCAAACAATCAAAACCTCATAGAAATACACAGTCCCCACCACCCTCCTGGACAAAACCTCCTGTCCTTCTCTCTAGCAGCTCATGGAACTCCCTTCCTCCCTCTATTAGGTACTATCAAGCCTCCCATCCTTCAAAAATCACTCCACTCCTATCTATCTTCCTCATGGCAATGCTCCTGCTCTCACCCTTCATAACATACTATTTTCATCTTGTAACTCTTTCAGCTCTGACTACTCGGACTTTAAGAACACCAGGCAGCATATTTTTGTTTTTTAATTTGGTGTATCTCTTATTGCCTTGTTTCAGCTGTTTTCTGCAAGATTTATTATGTACATTGTATTATGTTTTACCCCATCAAATGTATATATATTTCCCCTGTACTTGTTACTTTTCTCATGTTGAACCCCATGTAATGTCTATGTTTATCCTCATTCTCTGTTAATTATGTATGTGGAGCTTTTCTCCCCAGGACTCCATTGAAAACGGGTTCTTTAGCCCAGTGGACTATCCTGGTTAAACAAATGCAAATAAATAAATAAATAAATATTTGTAAATACTATATATGATTTTAACACAATATAAGTTTTAGTTTTATGTAATATTGTAACAAATCAAAAAACTAAACGGTTGCGAATGAGGTGCCCCTTGAGACTTGATCAAAATTTATAGAAAAACAAAAGAGGCTCGCCACAGCTGAAAGTAAGACTCAAATTCTCACTTAAAATATTTAATGAATCAAAATAAAACAAAACACAGGATCCAAAGTGAGCGCTTTCACGTAACAAAAACATTTCATCAGACTTCTCAGCTGTGGCGAGCCTCTTTTGTTTTTCTATAAATTATGTAATATTGTATTTTACATCATTTCAGATATAGTTTTTGTATACTTTTTACTAGAGGAGTATAATTATTATTATTATATAAACATCAAAGCAATACAGAAGTTTAACATGTTCAATATATTGAATACATGAATTTCTTTAATATAAAATTAGAGGTTTAGTAGTGTTGTATATTTATATGAATATGTTTCTTTAAATCTAGTAGTTTGATTAGTGATGTCATGGTTTCATTTAGTATTTAAATGTGATTAATTGGATTATTCTGTTTCTGATGAATTCTCATTTTGAGATGAAAGCGCTAAAATGTCACAAATGTGTTCTTTCCATCTTTATTATGTATCCTGGTTCGCTTTACAGATTTTGGTTATTTTTTTTGTTTTGGTTTACTGGTTTGCTATAGTTTGGTAATTTTTGTTTTATATGTAGAGTTTTGTTTGTGTGTGTGTGTTGGGTTGGTTTGTTAATATCTAGGGTGGGTGGTCATGTTTGTGTGGAGGGTGTTTTAAAATATACAGCGTTGCATACTGAAAATTCTGTATTATGAAGTTTCAGTATTGTGACATTTGTTTGTTTAAGTTTTCATTGTGTTTTTTTTAATTTCTGATCTTGAAATACTGAAATTGAATATTTCAGTATTTCAAGGTTTGAAAGTAGACCCCTAGATATATATTTATACATGATATATATATATATATATATATATATATATATATATTAATATAATATATATATATATATATATATATTACATATATATATATATATATATATAAATATGTAATATATATATATATATATATAGATATATATAAAATCTTGTGGTATGGCTGTCCACAGTGCAATGCATTCAGAACATTCTCTCTAGATTTTCACTACTGAAGAATCACTGCCTACAACACAATTTCTGATTATGATTTAGGTGGCAATAATATACATTTCCTTTCATCAAATATGCATAAGTACATACTTTACAAATGCAGCAGTACCAACTGTACACATTTTGTCAGTATGTTCACAACAGAATCACTTTTTATAATACCTCTGTTTGCTGCAAAAGATACCAGTGTAGTTTAAGCACAGAGACAACTCACTAAATTTGAAGAATATGGTACACTTTGTCCTTTATAGTGTGTTACTCCTAGCAGAATTAATATTACGTGTGCTTAGAGTGAGCATTTTTAATTTATTTTGGTAATGTGGTAGTAGCATTTTGTAAGAAATAAACTGGGATACATTACATCGACTTTCTTTTTGTAACAGAAAAAATAATGAAGGTGTATAATCTCTGATGATCAAACCTCAGACTACATTAAACCAGGATAAGGAAGACAAGGTGTACTTATTTCACAGCATCTGACCTTCTTACAGATGCAGTTTTGCTTATTTGTTTGTTTTCTTGTGTTAAATAGATGAGTCATTAAATTCTTCTACTTGTTTTCATGTCAATAAATTAAACATCATCGTTAAGAGATTAATCAAACATGCAAGATGAGGTTGGAGGAGTCAAAACCAAACCTAGAGGCTATGTATCAATTTCAACTAATTGCTCTAAATTCCATACTCTGGAAAGCTGCTATGCCTTAATGTCTTGACAACAAAGGTCAAGCAACTAATGACCTTATTAACCAGCAATTGCATATATGAATAAAAGTGCAGAAAATAGCAAACACTTTTTTTTCAGTTGGAGTCAGTGAGATGACTATTCTACTAAAACACATCTGCGATCATTCCTTTCTTCTTGTAGATCACTGGTTTGACTACATATACCTGATGGTGTGCGTCCATTCATAAGGTTTACCACTCTTTAATGGTATTTTGCAGATTGTAGACATTGGTCTTTTAAATCATTGGTTGCAGTAAAGAATTCAGGCATTTCTTCTGTGGGAAATCGTTCATATGTCTTTGTGCAGGAACTGAATACTTTTTAATAGATAGGGAACAATACTGTGAGAACTTATTCTTGCTTCCTGTACTGTTTTGGTGGTATTAGAGCTTGATAATATAAGCCATAATAATTTTGTAAAGGCAAGGGTACATAATTTTCTGTCATATGTAATGCAACTTAATACAGTGTGAGGAAATAATGGTATTAATGCTTAACAATATATTTAGTTTTGCTGTTCTGTAGAATTAAATTGTGCTCTATTGAACTGAAGTTCATACACTTGATGAGAGAGGTCTGCAGTTAAATAAATGATGATGACACATTCAAATAACACGTACAGCGGATTGACTGCTTTTACTTTGCTGCAAATATTCAGTATCGGACATATCTTCACAGATCACTGGGTATTTTATTTATGCATTCTTTTCATGACTACTCAGAATCTTGTAGTGTGAATCCATGCTTTTACACCGGATGTATTATTAACCACAAATGCAAAATCATGCATTCAACAATTATCAAAGCAATTGTTACAAAAAAATGTATTGTAAAATAACTTCTGCAGCAAACAATATACGCATGCTTGTTTTTGATAAGGGATATATGTGTTAAGTTACATCTACAATTTAAGTTTGATGCAAAATGTTTTGCACACAAAGGCGTAATATAAGCATCTCCTTACAGTGCTCATCACAGCAATGCACTCAGTTTTGTAGTCCCTCAAGATTATTAGCAAACTATACATTAATTTCCGTTGTCAAACACATTAACATGCATTTTATGCTAGCATTTTTGCATTAAATAGAACTACCTGAATTTGTATTAAACTTTTCTGCAAAATAATATAGTATTTGCCACTACAGAATAGGCTAAACATGTCAGTGTCCTGATTATATATCTAAGACTGTAGAGCATGTCAATAAAGTTTCACAGCTGTAATCTTAATGCAATGAGATAGTAGTATAATCCCTTCTTCCACTCAGGCCTCCAGGCTATGCAGTGCTACTAAATGAAACCCAAATATAAAAGGCACGACTTTATTAAGCATGCACGCTTCAGTAGCAAGACAAAGGACGAGTTTTATACTCTAGGTATTTGTTCAGGTTTGTTGAGTTCCCATTTCAGACTAAAAAATGATGGAGAAAATTATGAATCTTTTCAGATTAGCAGAGGAAATGTATCGTCTACTAGCATTTATGACAGATTTGTTTGGTTGGTTGAACAGTGTCAGAGCCACAATTTATAGTTGTACATTTTACAGTGTATCAGCTGCATCAACTTCATATTGCTAAATCTGTTGGGAAAAAAAAAATAACACTCATGGTTTGATATTCTGTGGGTAATGCATGCTTTTGATATTATCAGCAATTCCTACAACGTTAACCCTACAGTAACAGTTTGTATAATATGGATCTCCTGATAGCCATTGAGGTAGAATCTTAAAAGTGTTGCTGAAGTTCTTAAATTTTCACATAAAAACATACTTGACCCGATTTGCCTATAGTGGTATCTTTCAGCATTTTGAGAAACTGTACCTGGAAAATGTAGTTAGGATGTATATGCATGCCACACTTTTTTATTTAAATGTGTTGTCTAGTTGCCTGTTGGCCTCAGTGACCCTTTCAGTGTTTACAACCCCACTGAGGTGGTGAAAGAACATTTACATATGCATAGCAACTAATTGACAGGCTTTTATTTACTACAAAGTCAAGCTACAGATCTGTTAGTAAGGTTAACAGAGAATGTATCACCATTGTAGCTTATTGTGTTGTGCTATATGGGGTTTAAACAGAAAGATAACATGTGCTTTAAACAGAGTGGGTTATGGGTGGTGAGAGAGAGAGATGAATCTACTGTTTAAGCAGAAACATACCAAGATAATGCAAGGCAAGTTTCTCATCTGGTTATTAAGGTTTTGTGTTTCAGTTTGTTCAGTGAATATTACTGTATCATGCATTGTGGCCAAGACTGACTTGGGCAGTACATAGAGAATATCGAATCGACTCACATACATGCATAAAATATTCTGAGGAATATGAAGTTTGAAACTTAAATGTCTGTCACTGTTTAGTGACTTCACACCTCACTGATGTGACAGAAAAACTTAAATTTTACAAGCGAGAGTCCAAAAACATGAGGCATAAATCTTGACATTCTGCAAAGATCTGGAAAATGACTATTTAAACAGTCAAACCAGTAAGCATGTGCAAATCTGTGAACACCTAATAATATGCTCATCTACATAAACGGTTATCTATTTATTAGTTATTGATCATTCTAACATAAACAAAAAATATACAAACTCTAGTAACTTGGTATCAGTTTCTTGCACTAAAAGAAGACATAAAACTAAGAGTTGATTAGCACATTATTCTTTGAGTCTCTTTTTGATGACATTGATAAAAAAGATGGATCTTTGAAGAACAATAACCCTCATTATCTGAACGTGAGCCGTGCCAAAAATGAATTCTTTTTTCCAAGATACAGTAGTTTGTGAAATTATGACATAAATTTGGAGACTGTACCTGAAGGGGAAGGAAAGTATGAAAAGAAAACATAAAATAAAGCGAAATTCTCGGCTTTACATTTTCTAATAGTGCTCTTAAGTTCCCTGCTGGCACATTTCACTGTGGTCTTGAGGTAGGGGGACTGGGATTTCTCACATCTTGTAATTATATTCCTTCTCTTCTATGGTTTATTAACACAGCAATTTCACTAGAGAAGATTTTTCCGGAATTTACTATTATAATTAGGGTGAAAGGTTGCAGGATTTTCTGTGCAGCTCTTTTGATGCTTTCAAACATAGGAAATGAAAGTTGCAGCCTTCTCCAATGAGTCCATATTTGAGAGATCCTTGGGAATTTAGTGTGGATCTTCTGCAGGTTGAAGTAGGCTTGCCCTGAAGCAGTCTCAAAAGATGTTTTCATTTGGCGGTGTGATTGTACCAATAAGCCTGATAAAGTAGTCTGATTTAATCAGTGATGAGATATTTGATAAGGTACAGAT
The DNA here is from genome assembly GCF_019279795.1 of Protopterus annectens. NCBI lineage: Eukaryota > Metazoa > Chordata > Ceratodontiformes > Protopteridae > Protopterus > Protopterus annectens. The sequence goes on along the minus strand of NC_056743.1, from coordinate 554,040,253 downwards.
GGGAGATAGATTGCTAAGACCTAGTCAAGGATCTTGGATTCTCATGTGAGATGGTTTTATAATTTGCTCCAGTGCATTGTTTGAAACGTTGTCTAGGAAATGTTGATAGTATCCATTTAGGTGTAAGTGCAGCAGTGATTGCTTAACTGAAGTCCCCTAGCATTATATTCAACCCCTCAGTGATGTTAAGGTAATTTCCATGATCCCTAGGGGATATTAATGGCAATTTGTTGCTAGCAATGAATTAATACTTGGATTTGGTAAGGGTGATTTGGATCTCCAGGACCACCAAGTTAAATTTGTGAATAATCTGATCATAGGAAGCTACTAGGCTATTGGCCCTGAGGCCCTTAAAAGCCTAGCCAAGAGTTTAGCCCATGTTTAGACAAGTCAACACCTAAACCCCTGTCCAGCAAGGAATCCCAGGGGTGTATTTTCTGTTCCATCCAGTTATCCATGTTGTGCTAAAAAGGGATAATGAGGTAATCTGCTTGATGTGGAGTGGGTGTCTATTCCACAGATGGGGGAGTCTCTGGAACACAAATCTGTCCCACCAAGTCCTATTGATATCACAGACCAGGTCGAGGTCGCACGTACGGGTTACTCGAGTGGAACCTGACTTGCTGATATGCAGCAGTCCCATCAAGGTGGGGTCTGAGATTGCTTTGTATGCCAGACAGAGGTCACCTCTGAGGAGCCTGTATGAAACTGAGTAGAGGGACAGGGCTTTTAGCCTATCTGTGCAGGGTAGGTGTTTGAGGCCTTGGATTCTCCTGGTGAGGAACCTCTGTGGTTTCTTCAGCTGCTGCATGTGCTTTGCGAAGTACATGCTGAAGGGGGCATTGTACTTAATAATTGGCCTTATAAGGGAAGAATACAGGGATGTTATGACCGCTTTGTCCCTGGATCAGATACACTTACTTATGATGTAGGCCATATAGAAAGCTTTCCATACAATGGAAGCAACATGGTGGTCAAAAGTCAGGTTGCTATCAACCTGGGTGCCCAAATCCCTCACTACTGATTGTGTACTTAGGATGTTGCTCTTAATGTGATAATTTGTGGGGATGTCACTCTCCCCAAAGGGGATGATGATGCATTTTTTGCATTCAGTTTGAAGCCATGCTTCTGGTGCCAGTCATTTGTTTGGGTGAGACCCTCTTGGAGGATGTCCACACCACTTGGGGAATTGGTGACCATGCCCAGCTTGCAGTCATCTCAAACTTGGCAAGCCATAGCCCACTGGTTCTGGCCTGCACCTCAGAGAAGTATATCCTGAATAACAGAGGCCCCAAGACCGATCCCTGGGGTACGCCACTCGTTATGTGTCTACTGCTTGAGGTGGCTTCCCCTAGTTTGATTAGGTGGGCTCTATCACTGAGCCAGTTTGCTTAACCATCTGTTAACATATGGATTGATGCCTATTTGAGTGAGTTTATCTATTATGCCTGAATGGGGAATAGTGTTGATGGCTTTGGCCAAGTCAAGGTAGGTGGTGTGCACTGTCTTCCCCTCATCATTGGATTTGGTGACTGTCTCAAAGAAGTCAACCAGATAGAACAGACGTGACCTCTCCTTGACAAAGCCAAACTGTATGGGGTTGAGTATTTGGAGGTTGCCAATGTCCCTGTTAATGAGGTCCATGATAATCCATTCCATGGCCTTAAAGATCAGGCTAGTTAGGCTGATGGGTCAGTAATTTCCCAGAATGGTGGACTCTCCACCTTTGTGTAAAGGGATGACAGTGGCTGTCCTCCACTTGGCTGGGACAAAGCCAGGACTCAGGCTTTGGTTGAATAGGGTGCCTAATGGTGCTGCAAGTTCATTTCTGAGTTCATGTAGGATGCAGCCTGGGATGTTATTGGGTCCCATGGAGGCTGTATTCTTTGCCTTTGAAAGGGCAGTGATGATCTGTTCCCTAGAGATAAGGGGTAGGGGTCAGGTACTGGGGATGTCCTGATTTACTGATTGGGGTGGCAGAGGAGAGAAGTTTTCACTGAATCTGTCAGCCAATAGACTTGGCTATATCTTCTGTATTTGTGTATGTGATGTCCTTGACCACCAGTTCTGAACAGATCTGAGTGCTTCCTTTGAGATTGCGGACATATGGGAAGAAGGCATTATGATTGTGTCTATTAGATGTGGCCAGTTTGGACTCGAAGTTGGGTTTATAGGATTTCACTAGTGTACTTATTTGCTTGTTCAGGCTAAGGAGAGATTGCTTCCAACTGGGCACCTGCTCCTTGGTCCTGGACAGCATTTTTTTTCCTTTTGTTATACAGTTTATTTATTGCAGATGTCCACCAGACAGGTTTACTCTTCCTTGTGGAGGATGATTTTGTCCTGTCGGGTATTCCTGATTCCATGCATCAATATAAATGCTTGTATAGTACTTTGGTGTAGAATTGGACATTAGTGCCAATTCCTACAGGGGGGTGGGGGCTGAGAATCTGTTTATACCATCCCTCAGGAGGTTGTAATCAGCTTTGAAGAAGTTTTTTTTGTTTGACCCTAGCTAAAGGGGTTCTGGGGAGATGGTGATTTTAAAAGTGATCACTTTATGGTTGGATCGTACCAGAAAGGATGATACTGTAGGGGTGCTGCAGTGGTAACTCACATTGGCTAATACCAAGTCCAAGATATCACCTCTTATAGGGGTATCGACTAGCTGCTCCAAGGCATTTGCATTGATAAAATCGAGGAATCGCTGGGCATTTGTGTTCTGGCATGAGTAGTTTTTCCAATCTATGTTTGGGTAATTAAAGTCACCCAGGAAAAGGGTTGAATCTTGATAGATTTGAAGAGGTCGAGATAGGTGGAGTGGACACCTTGAGTCAAATTTGTGTGCCTGTAGTTACCTATAATTTGAATAGGGGTCTTGTCAATGGTTAACTGCACCTAGAGTGTCTCCAGTGTGTCATACTGTTTGACCAGGCTGGAGGTGCGTGCTTGTTTAATATATATTGAAACTCCACCTCCGTTGCTGCCTAAAGTTTGTGGTCCGAGTGTATGATAGGATGTGTAACCTGGTAATGCTGGGGTGCTCTCCTCAACTTTGAACAAGGTTTCTGTGACTGCACAAATGTTAGCATCTTCCAGGGTTAGGAATGCTTGCAATGAGTGCAGTTTCATGTTTAAACTCCTAGCATTTAGCATCATGACCTTTAATTTGCATTTTGTTGAAGTTTTTATGTTGGTAATATTGACCTTATGACTTTCCTAAACAGGAACTATGGGGGAGGCAAGAGGGGATGATATTAATGACATATACAGTCCCACAGTTTCTACTGATCTAAAGGCATGATGGGCATTAAATCCTGGGATATATCCTGTTGCCATTGCACCAAAACTGTTTCTCATTAGATATACATATATTAATGTGTGTGAGTTGCAGGACAGCTTCAAGTTGTGGCATCTTTCTGGTTTGAATCTTAGCAGGTAGTAGTACCACAATGATGTCTGAATTTGGGTTTGAGTTTGTTGTGTACAAATGTTCAGTTGAGAGAGTCTGACTAAAAAAAGGCACTAAAGGGGAATTAAATGCTTTAGCCAGTATGTGGAAATCCTGTTATGAGAAGTATAAGCCACCCCTGAAGAAACAGGATATCTCATCTATTATTTCATCCCAGGATGACATATACTGGATCCCCTTGGAATGATACCCAATGCTTAATCAATTATTAAATCCATTTACCTTGTCTTGGTGCACAGGCAACATTCTTGGTGGAAATAATATACTTTTCAGTTCCAGTGACTTTCCTGCCTCACATACAAGCATTTTAAGTTCCATCTTGTCTCTCTGTAGGTCCCTGTAGGTGGAACACCTCAGGTCATTTATTCTCACACATGCCACCTTCACTAGATCAGAGTCCTATTTACCTGGTTTAGTGCACCTTTAGGTCCCTTGGAACAACATGGAGCTTGTTACCAGGCAAGCAACATACAGTCACTCAGTTCTTTTCCAATCTGGTGAATGTGGAGTCTGTATGGTCCGGATGCCTAACTATGGACTATGACTAGACATTTCATCTCTGTGGCAACACAGACTTAGTAGGCCTTACAGTCTTAGACCTGTTTTCCTGGTCACTCTTGTGATCTGTGTGGAGTTGCAGTATCTGAGAATGGAGAAGGAGTAGATGTTGCCTGATGCACTGAAGACTGAGATCTTTTTGAATATGTTCAGTGATGTTTTGACAAATATTTCATTACAGCCTCAGTATAAGTTATTTGGTTAGTGGTGTGTTCTCACTGTTGTGCTGTGGTTATATGATGTTTACCAACAGACTATTAATATGAGAGGTGTTCCTCCATACGTCTTAAATGTTTACATCTCTCACAGGTAGCAGTATAAAATTGGTAGAAGCAGTGAAAAGTCAGTAAGCATAAAGCAGTTCTTAAACTGCCTTTGAACATCCAGTGCAATCAAACTCTCCAAAGAGTGGGTGTTAGCAGACTGCTGAGCCATGTTACCTGAGTAGAGGAAAGTGGCTGACCACAGTTCTCCATTGTTGGAGGAAGACTGCTATAGAAGACCCTGAAGATTTAAGGATGAAGTATTTAAAGTGATACTCTGAGGTGAGTTTAGATTCTAGCTAATCTAGTAGTACTTACTGAAAAGACAGAATTATGTTTGCCAAGAATAATAGTGGTAATTTGCCTATTAACTATCACCTGTTTACTTCTAGTTGTAGTCTCACTGCAGCTACACTCATCTAGGAATCAGTCTAATTTTGTTTCTTCTCTCAGCAGAAGCAAAGCAGGAGGGACTACTCCCAAACTGGTTCTTGAGGGGCAGGTGAAAGGATCATTGCTGATCAGTTGTCTCATCCCAAATGTTATACAGACCTGTAGACTTGTTGCATTCTTCTCGTAATAGATTCCCCGGGTAGCTCCTATAGTAGCACAGTGCAAGACAGCTGCTTTGCATGATGGTAAAAAAATAGACACTCCGGGAAGTCTGACACACAATACCCAATTAGCTACCATGAAAAATCAATGTCTCTGCATTCCTTCTTCTACAAGGAGCAAAGCAGTTAACTCTAATCCAAACACTGGTTCCTATGATGCCATTGTCACAGTTTCTGGTGATTGATAGTCTGTAGGAGGGCTAGAAAATAATGTCCCTGTGCCCCTCTAACCAGGAGCAAAACAGAAGCACTAATCCTATGTTGATGCCTAAAAAGTGGTTTGTAGGCTACTAGTGCATTGTATTTTTGCACAGAAATGTGTAATTTAAAAAAAGGGGGATGAAAGAAAATGGATTAATACTCAAGGTGACAGTGTGGACTAAGCGCTGGACAGATATGAAACATAGGTAACTAAAGTTTTAACAGTCTGCAAGGAGGTCCTCCTTAGAACTTCTAGTGATCACTATTATGAGCAGACAAGGTGAGAGTGGGAGGAACTTCTAAAGTCAAATTCACACAAGGGGTGGAGCTGCTCAAGGGCCCACTGAGTTTAACAGCATAGCAACAACAAAAAAAGAGTGGGTAAGTATGAAACTTATTCATACAATAGCAGTTACAGTTGCAGCTCCAAACAATTAAAACCTTTTCCTGTTCTGGTTACCATAAACAATGAAAATACTTCACAGCTCTTTCTATAGATCAGCTAGAAAGATCTAGTTAGTCACTAAAGAGAACAGAGCAGAAATGTTTGGTCTACTTTAGATTGCCGAAAACTCAAAATGTCAATCGCTCACATGAATGAATAATCAGGAAGTCAATTTTGGATTTTTGGGATCGCAGTACAGTGAAGATCAGAATATTTGCCCTTTCCTCACTGTAGTGCGATCTCAGAGTAGGAATATATATTTAGTGAGGGGGGTGCAGGCCCCCACATCATCAATTTTGAGTTCCTGATTATTTGCTAATGTGAGCGATCGACATTTTGAGTTTTTGTTGTTCTGACCTAGACCCGAAATGCTTGCTAGCTTGTCTAAGCATTTATTTTTAAAACTTAAGAAAATAATCAAATTTAAAATAAAAAAATGTAAAGCAAAAGAAATTTAAGCTTAATCAAACTGCAGTAAGAGCTAAAGAATACAAGCAATGCAAAACTTAAATGAAGAATTCCAAAGCTGTCTCATAACAGCAGCAGTATTAAGTCAAAGGCATCTGCAGAAGATGTCATGTTTATGTTAACCTGCTCTCTCCTGTCTTAAGCAGCCATTTTGAAAAGTCACTAAGTACATAGCTCTCACCCTTCCATCTCCAGAATGAAGAACACTAGCCCTCATAATGTGGAACAAATGGGCAAAATGTGGAATACATACTAATGACTTAATAACAACTTAAACTAGGAAGGTCATAGGATGGTTAAAATATGCCAGTTTACTTATAAAAAGGATATTTGAATGAATTGATATGATTAATTTCTATTTACCTGGATTTCACTTAAAAAAAAAAAAATCCTAAAACTGAATCTGTGACAGACCCTTTCAGTGTGAACTTTGAGGAACATGAGCTTTTTAAGACCCCAAATGAGGTGTGTTCCTTGTAATGAGGTACGCTTGAGAGGTATGGCTAAGTAATGCAGGTGAGGGGGAAGTAGGGCAAGAGTCTGACAATCACAAATGAGATAATAGCCGACTACAAGTAATATCCAATACACCAAGTCTTAAAACAATCAACACTAATGAGTCTTGTGTAAATCTGTTTGGTACCTCATAAGAGTGTCACTGGGCTACTGAAAGATCAGTAGTAAGATATCCATTTTAGCACAATTTATTTATTTCATGTATTCCTTAATCTGTTTATTTACTATTTGCTCACCAGGTAAGTAAATTAGTCTACTGTCCCTTTTCAGCCATGACCCAAGCTCAGAGCAAAACATGTATAATAGTCATTCAGTCAACAATATTATATACAAAACAAGTGCAATAGCAAAATTCACAACATAATGCTAAGACTGACTGCACAAAGGGTAAGATTAAATGATCCAGTCTAAGTACATTGAGAAAAAATATATATAATACACAAGCTGAGATATGCATAAAATACAGTGCAATCATACATATGACACATCATGTATTATGTTTAATATTTCCGTACAAGATTATGCATTAGGAGGCTGAGCAAAGTTTCTTAAATGCATTTGATTATTGATATGTGTTGGTAATTAACCTAACCATTGTCATGGTAGGAGTTGCAGGTAGATTCAGGGGAGAGATTCTCTTAGTGCAACATTTAAGCTTTTAATGATTTCTACATTTTTGATGCCCATAGGAACGTGGTTTCATGTAGCAGGTCCCAGCTTACTGATACCTGTTATATTAGTAGCAGTTTGAATTGGATGGTGTACCAGAAAAAATTGTACACTTTTGAGCATGTAAGGATTGCCTTGTAAAGGTAGTTTAACTCTTAAGAGGGGCAGTGACAGTGTTTTGGCCCTGTGTAAATTAGACTATTTAATAGAAAAGTGGCCACTGATGAGGGCTTACAGCCGAAACCGGTATGTTGTTCCTTTATTGGAGTGGTCCATTTTAATATCATAGTCTGATATTAAATCGTATTTGGAAAGCTGAAAGAGGGTGCTGGCTTTTCATCTACTGAGCCTTTTAATGATGAAAGTACCATTAGGGTTCCTTCCTTTCTTTCTTCCTCCTTGTATGTTTTCATGTCATCCAGGAAGGGAAAATGTGAGTGTGGGAGGCAGATTCCCTACAAACATAGACAAGAGAAGTACCCTATTTGTTTGGGTGCTATACATGACCACACACAGTGAGAGATTTGTCAGCTATATGTCCCTATGACATACTGTGGTCATCTCTCATCCCTCTCTATTTGAAAAACTAATGTCTGAAGCTTTTGGTTCATGGTACCATGGCCAAATCTACCCACTCTGAAATTCTGCCACCACTTGCTTAAAAGGAACATACTGATACTGTTGCTGTCCAGTCTCCACCAGACATCACTCTTGGGTTGGATGAAGAACTCAGTGACTATCTGGTGTTGATGCCATTTCCCTCTGCCCCAATTCTGTTGCAGGCTGACACAGACCTGCCTACTATCCACCAAGGCTGTATATATGTCTTGTGCAGATATAGCGGGAGAACCACAGCTGACTATATCCAAAGGGACTAGGGGGATTTCCCAAATATTAAGGAAGACGTGCCTAGTACCATCATTGAATCTAAGCAGAGGTCTGGACATCATAGATTTGTTAGACAGATGTTCCTTTAAGAAGAAACAGAAAATCAAACATGTGGCTTCGTTGGCTAAGGATCCTCAAAAAGAGTGGTAGGATTTTACTCAGGGTTTCATGTCCTTATGGCCATGAAACCTACACAAGGGTTGCTTGTCCTTGCTTCTGCTCCCTGACCTTCCACCCCTTCAGAAAGGCCTAGAGATTCTGATTTTTCTGATAGAGTCAGATTTTTGTGAAGAATCTTTGGCATATTCCTCTCAGATACACTAATTTCTTGCCCTGGAATCTGATGAACAAAATTCACTGTCTCCTAATCCTCCTTTTGAAGAATTCATTTTTGGGGGATACAGTAGTCTGTATACTTTAAGTGGGACTATTTCCAGGTTTCTGAGGTTCAAAAGAGGTATTACAAACTCTTGCAAATGGACTCACCCAGACCTTTGTTTAGTTCCTCCTGTTTTAGCTGCCTTTATAGATACATTTGCAGAAGCTTTTCAGACTCCTGACTGTCAACTTCTGGCCCTTAAAAACCCAGACAGATTTTATAAAGTTCTGTAATCATAAGTATGTGGGTAAAAGTCTTTCATCTGATTTTGCTGCTGTTTTCGTGTCTACAGATAAACCACCAAAAGTACTATCCTACTCCAAACCTTTATTTTCTGACAAGGACAGCCAAACTATGAAGAGGTATGATGGGAAAACGTGAATACATTTGCTTCTTTGGCATTTAGAAGCATTATTTATCAGACCTACATGCCTAGATATGTCCTGGCTCTTCTTTCTCAGTATGGGAGGATTTTGGCTCTGTTACCTGATTCAGACAGTATGACTTCTGCCCCTTCTCTGATGAGTTCTTCCTCTAAGGTAGTGCTCCATTCCATTGAATGCAGCTATGATGCTGCTGTTGCCCCTTCTAAGGCACCTGCATCTTGTTATGGCATGAGGAGATCCAGTTGTTTGCATGTTCAAGGCTTACCAGAGGACATTAAGGCTAAACTTTCTGATTCCCCCCTTAGATAACCTAAATCTCTTTGGCACCGCTGCTGCAGAATTGTGTAAAAATTCTTCAGGACAAATGTAAGGTTATGCAAGACCTGAAGCAAATTATTGTTCTGCCTGTACCCAATTCCAGAGGAATTGTCCATGTAAATCTAATTTTGACTGTAGGTAGCCTGCTTAGGAGCAAGAGGCATTCCTAAGCAAATTTTCCCAGAAAAACTCGGACAGAGTTCTAGGGGGCCAAAACTTCTTTACCTGACAACTATGCCTCTGCCTGACATCCGGCCTCCTGTCCACCTTGACCAGATTCTTCTATCCCTCAGGATGACCCTCTTTTTTTTTTCCTCTTTGGTAACAGATAAGCACAGACACCAGGGTTCTTTCAATTATTGAGAATAGTTAATTTATGACTTGGAAGTCCCTTCTTCCATTTACCCGTCTTCTCTTGCTGCCTCCTTGCTAGTTTGCTCACTTTATTTTTGGTTCTGTGGGATTTGGTTGACCAGTGAACCATCAACTCTCCATTGTCTCAGGATAGAATAGGTTACTATTCCAGAATGTTTCTGGTTCCCAAGGAGGGGTCATGGAGACCCACCCCAAACCTGTACTTTCTCAAGTTCCCTTCCTTTTTGATGATGGCTCTTCAGACACATTTCCACCTTCTGCTTCTTCAAGCTCTTATGATATCACTGTATTTAAAAGATGCTTATCCCCATGTTCTTATTCACCCTCTCTTCAGGAAATGTTTACCTTTCTCTGTCTCTTACTCTCAGTAACAGTTCTCTGCTTTGCCTTTTTTGCCTTTCTACAGCTCCAGTGGTCTTTATAAATTGTCTTGTCCCTATGTTAGCCTTCTTCACTCCTCATGGAATTCAAATACTTCCATATTTGGATGATCATCTGATTCAAGACTCCTGTCTAAAGCTCCTGCTTCAAAATCTACATTTCAGTGTACTGCTTCTGTGTATTGTGAGGTCTGTGTTGACACACACTCAGGACAGGGTTGCAGGATTCAGATGATTCTATTGCTGGCTTGTCTCCCAGCACTCAATTCCCTCTCTTTGGCTGCTTATTTACAATCTCTTCTTCCTCTTCCAGTCTTTCTTGTAAAGGAATTTCTTTGAACCCTTGGGTACATGGCATCTACCATTCCCATGGTTCCTTTTGCCAAACTCCACATGAGGAAATTTTAAGGGTAAAACAAGAATCTAGTCATTGATAACATCTGGGGTATCTGGTCCCTATCTTACCTTGACTGAAACTCGAGTTCAGCACATGGATTCATCAGATTTCCCTTAACCAATGTCTGCTTTTTCAAGTTTCTCTTCCTACTCAGGAGCTGTAAATGGGCGCTTCTGATCATGCTTGGGGAGCATCCTCCAGTAGCCTCAAAGTCCAGGGTCTTTGAATCCCATCAACAACTGACAGGACCCTGCATCTAGCTCTCTGGGATTTTTACTTCCTTTAAGTTTCAGCTTCTCTAAAGATTTTAACAGGTGGTACATGAACAAGGGCACACACAATCTTACATTCTTTGCAGGCTAGCTCGTCAAGTTTGTGATTTTACAGTGTGCCATTACTTGGTTCTTCAGGCAGTTGACAAACATTCAGAGCACAGTTTGGTGGCAGACTCTCTGAGCAGATCCAAGTCAAATCCTCATGAGTGGATGCTTCACATGGAGGTGTTTCTTCACATTGTACGTCAGTGGAGCACTCCTCAGGTACATACTTTTGCTTCCCCACTGAGCAGACATCTTTCCAACTTCCATTCCAGAGTGCAAAAATCCTCTGGCTTGTGAAGTGGACAATGTTTTTTTTTTTTTTTTTTTTGAAGAGGATGTTTCTGTATACCTATCTTCCTCTTCCTGTACTACCATAGGTCATGCACAACATCATGGGACACACCTGAAATCTTGCTGTGACTCCCTTTTGGCTCAGACACACAGATTACTCCTATTTCATATGTACAGGGGTAATCATCACTATCTCATAGGATAGATCTTCTCACACAAGACAAGGGATGTCTCGTTCACACTCACTTATCCACCCTTCAACTGACACTTTGGGTGATAGGGTTCTGATTCCTTTCAGGCATTGGTTTTCTGGGGACATGCTTCAGGTTTTGCAAGAGACCAGAAAACCCACTGCCAGAAGATCTTATGTGATTAAATTGAAGAGAATTTCTGTATGGTACCTCATGCATTTCTTCTTCCCTATAACACTGTACTTGGAAGACTGTATTGTTGATTACTTTTACTGCTGTAAGGAGAGTCTCTGAACTTCAATCACTTGTGGTGGCTCCTTTTTTGCTTTTTTGCAAGGACATGGTCTGTCTTTATACCAGTCTTTCTTTTATGCTCAGAGTGGTTAATGATTTGTCCTTGAATCAGCCCATTTATCTATCTTCTTTTTTCCCTTCTATACAGACTAGTAGTAAGAGGGTTCTTCACATCTTGGATTTGCATAGACAGCTCAAATATTACCTAGACAAGTCAGTACATATCAGGAAATCTGAGTAAGTTTTCATTTCCTTTCATGCTAGGAAATTGTGTTCTGGCAGTGTCTATTCAAACCATCTTCTCTTGGATTTCTAAGGCCATTTTGTTTTTGTTATTTAGCTTTCCTCTTCTGTTCATATTCATTCTACAAGGGCATTTTCCTCTTCTGGTAATTTTTTTCAAGGTTCTGGATACTAGATCCATCTTGGAAGCTGGTAATTGGTCTCCTGTTCACACTTTTCCAAACATTAAATGATGGGTGTCATTTTAGGGCTCAGGCAGGTTTTGCCAAGGCTATTCTTCAGGAGTCTGTGGAGAGATCTTCTCTGCCTTCCTCTTTCCATTTTTTCCAATAGCTTTTGTACTCTTCCAAGTGTAACAAATACTGCAATATTGATGAGGAAGGACATAGTACCATTGTGTAAGATCTTACCATAATTGTAGATGTCCATCTTCTCATTGTTACAGTATTTTGTCTCTCCCTCCTTCCCCCTAGTACTTTTTGTTGCCCTCTTCTGGCTTCCATCTTTCTTCCTCCTCCTCCTCTTCTTCGATGTTCACATTATTGCTTCTCTGGGTTTGCTGTGATTTTTCTGTAGCAGTTCAGTTGTGAGGATTAGGCAACCATATATCACATATGTACTTACTTAATGAATAGGATATATGTCTGACTTGCAGTGCCTGGAAGGTGTAAATGCTTTGGTATGTTGGCCATATGTTAGGCTATCCTATGCAGGATATCCCAAGAATGAAGAATACTGCAACAGTGAGAAGTAGGACATCTACTGTTATGGTAAGATATTATACAAATATACTTTCTATTTGGCACTACAGTTTGCATTGCCCACCCTTCCTTCCCTATTCTTTGGCTGGATTGGGGGTAGCAGAAGAAGGGACCTAGTACTTTTGTAGAGAGTAGGCCCCTTTTTTTTCCTGCCCTCTCTGTGTTAAAGTTGACACACACAGTTCAGGGGAATGATGCTACGCCACCTGGTGGAGGTGAATTTCGGTAGGTCACTGTTAATATGTTTGTGCTGAGTTAGCTAACATGCTGCCTAGTTTCTGTAAAGGTGGTGTTAAAGTTATCAAAGTGTTTAAAGACGAGGTGAGTGGTCTATCATGCTGTTCAGTTGTTTATGGTTTGATAATATTCAATGTGTTTACTTGTTAATAAATCTGGTTGTTACTTGTCTGTTGTAATTTGCAAACTCATGGGAGTTGTCAAGTGTGTTATTGGTAATGTGGGGCTAACCCAGTGACAAAAGCTAGAGCTAGCAAGGAAGGTTACTCAGGTCAGAGGAAATCAATAATTTAGAGCAAATAAGATGGAACTCTTGATAAAGGAATGAAAAAGAGCTGGATGACTAGGGAAAATAGCTGATTCAGGTGAACGAAATGTGGCATGGCAGTTGATCTAAATACCTTTAAGGGTGCATGGAGTAAGAAATTAGATGGGAGGTATTGGCAACAGGAAGGTGAGATGAGGCAAGAGATGCGTTTAGTAGGGAAACTGATGTGAACAGGGAGCAGTACTAGAGTAGACATTGCTGGGAGGCTAGGGAATGACATCATGAGCATAGAGGGAGAGGAATAATGATAACTGGTGTGCGGGAACACCATTGCAGAGATGGAAAAAAATAGGGAAGCAACAGGAAGGCAGATGGTCTGGGGGCGGAGACCAAGATTGGATCAGGCATACACATAGAATATGCATTTAAAGATGGAAGGTTGGTAAAGGAATCAGGAGGGGGATAGCAAGTAAGCTGAAAGATTCATAAAGGGATTCAGATGTGTGTGTTGAAAAATATAGGAGACTATGAGTGGGTATTTACAGATCTTTGGCAATACAGTTCTAACTTCTACAATGGAGGTACTTCATGGGAGCATGAAAGTGATTGTAAATTATGGACTAGTAGATGAAAGTAGGACAGTTACACCTATTTCTGAAGCAAAAGCTAGGCCAGATAAGAAAATTGTAACTGGATAAGAAGGCCAGACGTGCAGTGCAGGTAAAACAAAGAAGCCACATATGTTGCCATAAAGAAATCATTGGAAGTACAAAAGAGTTTCAGTGATGGGACGCAGTCTGAAAGTGTGCATCATTAATACAGTGTGGAAGGCCTCTTGTTTGAAGGCAAGGATAATTTTTTGATGTGTAAATTGGTCAGAACAGGAGTTGAACATTAAATTGGGATGGACGACAGACAACATAAATGCACTTCTAGGTAATACAATTCTGGGGATGTCACTGGATAAAACAGAGACTGTGATGCAGGCAGTTGCAAGTGGCAAGATATGTCCATACAATATAGTCCCTCCATGCAGGAACACGTGGTCTGTTACTTAGTAATGGGTAAATGGAAGGGCACAGTGATTAAGGTGTTTACCTTACAACAGACATAAGGTACAGGGTTTGATTCTCACATGGGATAATTAGCTAGGCTTAAAATGGCACACAAAGGCAGTTAACTTAGTACTAATCTGTGAATTTGTGAACCAATTCCATTTCTACTTCCTGATGATAACGGCCTAGTTGCTTTTTTGTATTAAAAACAGGTGCCTGTGTGTTTTTCTATTTGTTTGTCAGCAGTGATTCAAAGTGTTTAAGCGTTTCTGTTTCTTTGGTCTTGTGCAGCTGTGGTGTTAATAGGCATATTTTTTTTGTTATTTATCTTATTTTACTTTTAATTTTTTTATTCTAATCTCAGTGGGCTAGTTCCAGTTTCAGTGAATATAAGTAAGGTGTGTGTGACAAAGGCAAACAAGCAGACAGACAGACATACACAGCAAGGAAGAAATGATGAGACAGAGTTAAAATGTGTTCTGGACTAGGACATAAGTTTCAGAAATGCTGTAGTCTGCACAAGTGCAGAAGTAAACATCACCAGTTTTCATATTTATGCAAGGCACTGCCTCTGATTAAGACCATTGTGCCCTGCTATGATTGTGTCGTAATATTGTTGAGTATACGAAAAATCCTTAATGCTGCACCACATGATGACAGCATCTGTTAATCTTTTCACTGTATGATGAGTTGGCAATAGATAGGTTTGTTAATGCTTCGACAGACCATTGAAGCACCTGCTGTGCCTAGTTTGTGCAGCTCTGACAGACTCGGGCAGTCCTTGCAGGTGACAACACACAATGAAGTAAATGAATGGACTAATTCCTGCAGACTCTTCGTCCATGAATAAATTTCAGTGTGCCCAGCAGTAAGCAGAAAGTTTTCATTCATGGAATGACACCGCCAGGGCAACTGCAATTGTCAGTGACTGCTTAAGAAGTTGGAGTCAGGCTATGAAGTTGTCTGTTTTGCCACCTTAAGTAATTGAGGCTGAACTCAGGTCTACCATAATGCATTTCATCTAATCAATGCATATACTTTCTCTCCCAATCGATTCCAGTCATACAGTGCTGGAGAGATGCCAGTTAGTGCAATTTGAAGGAGCGCAGAAGGGGTGCAGAACACACATTTCATTAGGCACTTCTTAAAATACTGGTTTCCCATCAATTAACAGATTAGGCATTAGTTTTGTACCTTTACCTCTCTTCAAGTAATAAAATTCAAAATTAATAATCCTCAGTGAGATAAACTGATGCTCTATTTTCTTGTCTTGTGCATTTCATTTTGTATGCATATGTAAGCGCTATGGCTGACTTAACCAATTTCAGCATTTGTTGAGCAGTTTTATTCTAGCCCATTAATCGCAAAACAGATATCTTCTTAAGTTGTTGCTAGGTTTGCTGCATATGAGCGGAATATTTCTGTAAGAAGCAATAAAATTTCCACATAACTGTTGGAATGTTAGATGCTCTGTGGAGAAGTAAGCGTGGCCTGACAGCAGGCATGTAAATCTCTACCATGCAGAGAAACACAATTATGGGTATTCATTAGTTATATTTCCTTTTAATGCACAGTACCAGTAAGAGAAAAATAAACATTCATTTTCTGCTCAGCGAAGTTAATCAGACTGTGAGGATGTCTGCATTTATAAATATTCCTAAAATTTCTTGTTCATGCATGTATCTATCCAATGGGGAGTATATTAAATTCCTATCTCACAAGTGTTTAAACTGTAGGTTTTGATTGTTCTTTAAGGAGTAGAGATAATGCAGGTGGTATTTGTCATTCTAAGACGCATTTTACTTGCTCTGGAGAAAGATGAAGTTATTGTGATATGACCAATGATCGTTTAAGTTTTGATGGCGAAACCAGTGTAATGTTGGCCTAGGAGCCCTGTACCTACACTATTATGTAGATGTTCATGTAATGATATAAATTATGAGAACCCTCCTTGTGATTTAAATTAGGCCGAATATGTATACACAGTGCAAGAATGCTGCTTTGTGGTGTAGTCTTTACACTTTTTTCCTTTTTTTTTTTCTTTGCTTACATATTTAAGTCTTAGCTGAGTCATAACTCTCAACGTCTGCGTAGAAAAGCCTGTCCTTAAAAAAAACTAAAGCAGAGGGGTCAGAAAGTGGACAATTTTCTAATTTTTTTCACAATAGAATATTTTCATATACTAGACCCTACATACTTAGAGACATGAAGTCTTTCGTAAGTTTACAAAAACACCAAAAAGTCCGGACCACCACGCTGAGAGTAGAAACCAGAATTTAATAAAATAAGTGCATGAATAAAAAAGTATCACAGTAAGTGCTTTCAAGTTAAAACTATTCTTCAGACATAATACACAATATATAAAAAAAAAAAGTTTAAAAATACATGATATCGAATCAGAGATCTAATACTGAACCCTCCTCCTCTTAAGGGCGGGTTTAATGGGAATGACACCATTCATATCAAGTGATCTATCTACTGCTAATTCAATAATTCATCTGGTTTCATTGTATTCAGTTTCATTGTTCAGATCACCCCCCCCCCCTCTTCTGGACATTTTGGTGATCTGCAACACCATAAAATTAAAAGAGTGATCTGTATTATACTTCACATATTGGTATAATGCATTGTGTACATTGTCAGTCCTTATGGCTAACGTATGCTGTAGTATCCTATATTTCCATTTACAATTTGTCTTTCCAATATAGAACGAACAACATTTATTACACTGGGCTAAATAAATAACATTTCTCGTGTAGAAATCTGCATATTCCCTCAAGGAATATTTGTTACCAGATGTTGGATGTACAAAAATGGTACCCCTTCTTATATACTGACATGGTTTACAATGTCTGCAAGGATAGGTACCTTGTCGCCCTGACAAATGTTTCATAGTCCTGCACTGTTCATTACATAACAAATCCTTCAGACTTTTACCGCATTTAAAGCAAAACGATAGGATGATAAGTTAACATTTCACCCAGTTTTTGATCTGTTAATATCTTCCTATTCTGTCTTACAATCTCACAAATGCTTTACTATATCTTAAACTTACTCAAAGGGGTTGCGTTCATACATTATTGGATAATGTGCTGTTACTGACAGCATTATCAGAAAACCAGGGTCTTGCTCTATATGTCCTATCCCTGGTGCTCTGTTTAAATGCTTGTTGTAGGATACTATCCTTAGATCCCCTTTTACTTAAATTGTCCATTAGCAGCATGCACTTCTCAATGAAACTGTCATCACTGGTGCGCAACCTAGAAGTCCCATAAAACTGTCTTTTTGCAATATTTTCAAATGTAAACATAGGTTGCATACTATCATAGGCAAGGAGGCTATTCCTCCAGCATTCCTCCCTATAAACAGATGTCTCAATCTTCGTGCCATCTACTTTAGTTATATGGACATCTAAGAAGTCTATTGTTACCTCAGAAGAAGATATACTATACCTCAAAAAGTCCGTAGTGGTTTCAAGATAATTTATAAATTGATGTAGCTCATATTCTGTACCTGCCCACAACATAAACATGTCATCCACAAAAGAAGCATAATAGCTCAAAAAACTCATTCCATGGATGCTCTGTGTCAAATATAACTTTATCTTCCCAGTATGCAAGAACCAGGTTCACATACGCACTTCATCATGTAAACTACTCCTTTTGCCAAACAATTTACTCTAATAGAAGTGATCCTTAACCGCATTTTGTTCTCCAAAACCATTGAATCTGCTTGCAAAGGATAGGGACATTGGTTACATGACCTGCACTTATAAATCCCCATTATAAGACTACTATCATTTAATTTACTCTTTCCTTCACTTTGAAAAAGTTGCTTAAAGTTGGAAGATGTCTTGTAGACAAAAGTAGGCATAGGACCTAAAATTTTACAAATATCAGGATGGCTTTTTAATAATGCCCTCCTTTCTATAAAAAAAAAATCTGTTTAACTTCTTCATCCTGACAAAATGTAACCTAAATCAATACTGTCTTATACTCCCCGGATTGTAGTGTTTGTGTGGGTTGTGTCAAACCTACACCCAAAAGCAGGTGACATATTGTGAAAGTATGACGAATGCTTTATCTACAGCTTCCTCTTGTGAAGAAAAACTGCTTTAAATAACTCAGTTTCTTCTATTGCACAGGTCACTACTCATTGTTAGCAGTGTGTGTGTATAAGATTCTGTTGATACTTGTTTCAGGGCTGACTTCTGGTACTAATTTTAAGAAGGTTAGCTTGGCTGCATTCTCAGAATCTTCCAGAGGATTTAAAAAATGAGATGGTGTTTGGCCCCCCTGCTACAAAGATGATCAAAAAGTGAGATGAAAGGGGCAAACTGATCCAGGGAATTTCTAAGATTTTTCAGCCTTCCTTTTACAAATTATCCCAGGGACTTTCTTCCCTCTCAGCCGGATTTTGGAAAAAAAAAAAGAATAAACAGTCTCTGCGGTTTTCAGGAAACTAACAATTAAGAAGAGACAAGGGGTTTCCAGCAAGAAGGCTCAGACCTCCCAAATCCAAGGACAGTACAACAAGCCTGATTGACTACTCCAGAGACTGTGTCACTCTCCCACCCTGTCCCCTTTTCTCTCCAGAAAGTCTAAATCTTCATTTTTCTGTTTCACAACAGATTGTTTCAGACAAATGGATTCTGAAAATCATTCAGCAGGGTTACAGATGGCAGTGGGAGGAATTTTCTTCTTTCCAGGGGGTAATTCCACATCTTGCAGATTAGACTCTCTTGTTTCCATCTATTCTTCATTACAGACTGATTGAACTAGTTCCTCCTTCCCAGGTGGGGAAGGTTTTTTTTTTCAAGGATGTTCTTGGTGCAAAAAAAAAAAAAATGCTAGAGATTAATTCTGGATTTTTATTTCTGAAACGTGTTTGTGATAGTGCCCAAATTCAAAATTCTGTCACTTCACAACCTGTTACCTCTTTGTCCTCTTTCAGATTTCCTCTTACGACTAGATGTAAACAATGCTCATCATCACATCTCTATTCAACCAAACGCCAGGCATTTTGTAAGGCTTTGTAAACACTCTTGGTGCTGTGGACCATCAAAAGGGTAAGGCAGAGAACTGATCATGTCATCCAGATGTCATCATGTCTGACTCCAGTAATAGCTCACTTCATGCTACAGGGTATCCATATTTTCCATATTTAGACAACTGTCTTATCTTTGCAGAAATGTTTTCAAATTCAGGAGTCTCCCTCACTCTTAGGTTAGAGATGTCTCACACAAGCTCGTATTCCAAGAGGGCATTCAAAAATTTCTCTTGACACCCTCATACAGGATTGTGTTGCTGGAATGTTAACTAGACAACTCATTTCAAAGAGATGTTTTTTTTTTCTGACAGGAAAAGTAGAGATTCATCTACATCTATTTCTAAGGTTTTCCACTCAGACTTCTCTCACTGAGAGGGAATACCTCAGAATTTTGGGCCTCGTGGCATCTATGATTCTTATGATAACTCAGCCAAGAATTCATATGAGAAAGATGCAATGGTATCCAAAAATCTCTTTGGTCCCAGCATCAACACCCATTAACTTTTCAGATACCAGTACTGGCGTTTGTTATAAGAGGCAGAAGGACTTTGCTTGGGGAGCAGTTTCAGGAGTGATAACAGTGCAGTGGGTTTGGGACACGAAAGACCAATACACGCACATAAATATTAAGGAGATACTTGCCCTGATTGAGACACTTAACTCTTTGAACCATGTTTGGTCTCCGAAACCTCTTCAAGTGGTTACAAACAATACCACAGTCCTGTGGTTCATCAACAAGCAGGGGGGATCCAGGTCATACACCCTTTGCAGACAAGCCATGTTAACTTGGGATATAGCTTTATGATCTCACTCTACAGGCATCCTACATTCTGTTCGAGTAAAACTGCATGGCAGACATGATGAATATAACTAGGGCAGACAGTCACAAATAGAAAATAGAAAAGGTGGGGTCTTCTAGGATTTGATCCATCTGTGGGGTGTTTCTCAAGTATACCTCTTTGCCTTCGCTCTAAACAATCTACTGGTAAAATTCTGTTCCAGGACTCAATCAAAGAAGGCCAGGAAGGCAGCTGCATTTTATTTTCTTTGGACAAGATTGTTTTTGTGAGCCTTTCCACTAATATCCAGGGTACTTCTGAAAATTCATAAGGAATCCCCCGAAATTATTGTGGTGACTCCTTTTCATCCCAGGTAACCATGGTTCTCCCTTTTTTTGCAAATGTTCAGGGACAATTACCACAAGCTTGCTCCCAGAATGGATCTTCTCACACAAGAACAAGGGTGCTTGAATACACTCAGACATCAGTTGTCTTCAACTGACTGCCTGGATGATAAGGTGTTGATTTCTTTTAGGTACATGGTTTCTGAGGATGTGTAGCAGACACTAATGGATGCGAGAAAGCCTCCTACTACAAAATGGAAAATATCTTCTAATTGATGCCAGAAACATAACTAACATCCATTCAGGGCTATTTGTTCTCTGGTTTTACAGTATCTGTGTGCAATACTATCCTATGGCCTTTTTTATTCCTCTGTCAAGGTTATTTTATTAGCCCTTTCAGCATGTCTGCCCATGGATCCGCCTCTTTCAAGGCAGTCTCATGACAAAATATTCTTGAAAGGGGTTTTGCATAATGTGCCTCAGAGTAAACTGGTGGCCCCTCCTTAAGATCTTAATTTTGTTAGAGATGCTAACAGTTACTACATTTGAACCAACTAACCTGGCTGACTTGAGGTTCTCAACATGGAAAACAGTTTTACTGATTGCTCTGACCAGTGCAAGAATGGTATCTGAGTTGCAAGCTCTTATGGCAAGTCAGATCTGTCCTATTTACCTTAGGGAGAGGGCTTCTTTGAGAAGTAATCAAAGTTTTATGCATAAAGTAGTATCCAAGTATACTTTAAGCCAGCCTATCTCCCCATTTTATTTCTGGAACATAAAAATGAGGGAGAAAGGCTACTCCATACCTTGGATGTCCACAGACAACTCTGGTACTTTATTTACAGAACTAAATCTTTTAGATCTTCAGATTAATTGTTCATTTCTTGTTTAGATAAGAAGGGACAATCTGTGTCAAAACATACTACTTCCACATGGTTGTCTAATGCTAATACCACTTGTTACACTCCTCATGATAAGCCAATTCCAGGCAGAGTCAAGGCCCACTTTACCAGGGCCTTGGCTTCATCTATGGCTTTTTGGAAAAGATTGAATTCTACATGTATTTCTAGAAACTGCTACTTGTTTGTACATACTTTTACACACCACAATCAGCTTGATTCCCGATCTAGGTCAAGATTTACTAGGAACATTGTCCAGGTACTCCTGGACCCTTCTCTTTACTTCTCGCAAATGTAGTTAGCTGTGGTAATCTACCCATATAGCTAAGGCTAATGCAGCAGTAATCAATATAAGGAACATAATACAGCTGTATAAATTAAACTTAGATTAACAGCAGATGTTCGAATGATCACTCCTGCAGTAGCCACTCCCTCCCTCCCTCCCTCCTCCTCATTTTTTGGTGCGTTTTTTATGCCAGGGAGGAACAATTATTTTTTTTTATTCCTAGCCTTGTCCTTTCAGGGCTCAGCATCCTTATCTCTGCTGGTGAGAAATCTCTGAATTGCTTTGCATCTGGATCTATATCATAATTTCAAATGCTGACAAGTTCGAAGCACTAAACTTTGAACTTGAAAGTTTGAAGTGTAAAAACCATCAAAATATATAACTGAGATCACCATAGAGTGTGGGAAGGGAAGATTTCCCTTTACTGCACTGTAGTATGATCTTGGAGTGCGTATATTTAAGTAGCAGGGGTGTGGGGGGTGCAGGGGGGCTTGCCCCCCCCTGCATAGAGCATTTTTTTTGTTTTGTTTTGGGTTTTGACTGATTTTTTTTTTGACATTCGATGTTTTTAGACTTTGAACTTTCAAGTTCGAAGCTTTGAAGTTGTCAGCATTCGACAATCTAATATAGACCCTTTGCATCCACACTTATTTTTAGTCAGCTCATCTTAAGCTGCTTGACAGCTTGAGTGCTGGCAAGATGCCATGAAGCTTTTGAAGCTGGCTGACTCCAAATGAAAAGTTCACAGGAGAACCAAATAAGTGAATAAGTGCGCCAAGACCGTATAATACACGTAATTTATTGTATAACCACACAACACAGAATTAACGCTGTCTATACAGATCCGTTTTCGAACTTCTTCATCAGAAACAAACCCAAAATGAGGCTTGAACAGTCGTTTTGATGAAGAAGTTTGAAAACGGATCTGTATACTCAGTGTTAATTCTGTGTTGTGTGGTTATACAATAAATTACGTGTATTATACGGTCTTGGCACCCTTATTTGGTTCTCCTGCGAACTTTTCATTTGGTTTTAGGTTTTTATTAAGTTCGCTATCATCTCTTGGATAAGTTGGCTGACTGTTAAATCTTTGGTATGAACTAACTCCATATAGCTAAGGCTATTGCAGCAGTGATCATTCAAACATCTGTTGTTATGGTAACTTCAACTTACACAACTGCACTTTATTGACCTAAGATCTGTAGTAGGGAATACAGGTATCTAGCAGCTCCCATACAGTCAGATATGTCTCACTCACACACACACACACACACACACACTGCATATTGTACTTAAACCATCTGTTACTGGACAAGGAAGGTTAATTACAATAGAGCCATTTTAGATTTGTGGGTTTTCTCTAATCAGCCTGCCCTGTCTGCAGCAAAGACCACACAGCATCACGCACCCTTCAGGGGCATTCAGACCATCACACATATGAACACACAAGACAAATACACCCCTACAGACAGACATACATTTCTATAGTCTGTTATATACTCAGACATCACTGAACTCCTTACGTGGAACAATCATTCTGAACAAGGTAATTCTGCCTCACACATGCTCGCTCTCTTATTGAAATGCATAGATGTAAGCAGCTAAATTGCCATATGGATTCATACATCTTGTGAACTTCTGCATGGGAAATGGACAGATGCACAATTTACCCCGCAGTACAGAGCACCAGAATGTTAACTGTCTTCATTAGCATATACCATAAATCCATACTACTGCATTTACATATGGCTCTTATCCTGTCACTGTATATTACATAAATTAAAAGTCTCTGCACACTACGCCATTTGTCTAAGAATCTCAGCTTTAGTCTGATAGCATCATTTCCAACTTTTCCTCACAATGAATTTCCCAGGAAAAAAAATGTTTATTTAAAATTACTCCTAACTCCATTTACATTATTTTCACAAAATCATGCAGTATTCTAATAACATTCATCAGGTATCCTTTCATATTTATGCATTCCATAACCAAAAGCCTTTTTTTTCCAGGCCAGGAAAACAAACCATCTTGAAAAAAAAAAATACTGTTCATAAGCAAGCAGCATATTTATTTTTCTGTCAAGCAAGGAGTAATTTTCTACAAGAATGCATCTCTTTATAATATCCATAAAGAGAAATGTGGGATCTGGCTTCTACTATGGGGACATACAGTCACTAAAGGGTAAAGGGTCAAGACAAAAGGATCAGGACTTCAAAAAAAAAAAAAAAAAAACAAATATACACAAGCTCAGTTTCTTTGTAATGTTATCCCTCAATACAGCTTCAACTATTACTTATGAAACATGTTTGTTTTGAAGTCCTCAAACTCAGATCTGTTCACTGTGGAAGTGCTCGAGGCTGCAAAATGAGAAGATCACCAGATTATGGAGAAATTTAACTATGAATGGGGACACTATAGGTGATGTATATGAGGGAACAATATTGAAAATCACAAGATCAAAAATGTTTTGCCTTTTTGTGGGTTGGTTATTTAACCGTGCTAAAAATATCATTCATTAAGTCCTGGAATTTTTGGGCATACATAACATTTGAGGTGTGAGTGCACTATTTTATCAATGGATACTTAAAGCACAAATCATAAAGGCATTTTTCCATTGTAGGCATTAAAGTACATTTAGGAATCTCTCATGGTCATCCAGGTGCATAAAGGCATCCTATAAGTGGCAATAAACAGAAGATTTGTTTGATTAGGCTAAGTTGGAGTTCAACAAGATATGTTTGAGAGTATCAGGGAATCTGACTAGAGGTGATACGGTTTCTGACAGATACGGAAATGGCCTTCCCATTTCCCTCAAGTCTGAATCCATGGTAAGTGCTAAAGCTGGCAGTCCCTGCTAGAACAAAATATACTGGAAAACTTAATGTCAAATCTACATAGTGGTCAACAAGTATAAATAAGTTTTATCACAAAAGGAGAAAAAACTTGCAGGGTTCTACAATAAAACTAAATCTGCTGACATTAAATAATTTATCACAACTTTTACAAAAAAACTAAAAGCTACCATCAGGAAGAGCAAAGCTAAATGCAAATTGGAACCATCATCTGAAGCCATGAACAATTGTAAAGCCTTGCTTAATAGCATCAGGAAATTAAGAACAGCACTTGGTAGTGTTTTGAATTAATCCAAAACGGCATCATCCACCCAAATTCAAAGGGCATAGCAAATGCCTTTGCATATAAATTCAGCACAAACTTTACACAGGTAAAGAACCATCAAAATTCCACAAATACCTGAATCTTTTACACTACATGACAACTTAAGGAACACATCCTAAATGGCCTCTCAGTACCTGAGAATACCACTTCAGTGGGGCCAGACAGCGTATATAGATGCCTAATAAACCGATCTGTAGCTGGGTCCTCCAGCAACTTTTGCCATTCTTGATATGTCACTCTCAACTGCAAGTTGAGGAGCCAAAGAAAAAAAATGTCCATTCCTGTAGTCTGGTTCTTCAATCCAAGACCGTTCTCCACCTGCTCTAACTTGTAGTACAAAAAAAAAAGCCTGACTCTGCATTTAAACACTTGAAAGACTGTAGCTGCACACTAAGTACAGAAGTGCCTTTCTCTATACCAGCATTCAGATATTCAAATTCTGTGCTTCCAATCAGTTGACATCTACCAATTCTGACATCTAACATCTTGCTCCTGGGATGTCTGCCCTGTGTCCATTCTTAGTTATGTATCTGCTAATAAATATTTCCAGAGCCCTTACTAAAATTGTTTAACTGAAAGTTAAGCATCGGGTCTGTTCCTGAAGCATGAGGAACTGCTCTTATGATGGGGGGCCCCCAACACAGATCTGGGAAATACATATTTATCAGTCAAGCTACTCTAATAAACAAGATCACAGAGTACATTACATCTGACATTATAAACTCTAACATTAAAAATATCGTATGCCTTCAGCCTCAAAAATTCGATTTTGTCAAGGCAAGATCATGTGTGGTCAGCTTTGTAAACTTCAAAAGGATCACAGAAACTGTAGGTAGTGGTCACTTGGTCCACACAGTATCTGGCAAAGGCAATTGCCACCATCTCCCATTTTGGTATAATAAAATGAGAGACCTAAATGTAATTTTGTACATGGTAAACTGGAATGCAAACTGTATAAAAGACAAAACCCACCTAGTTAAAGTAACAGGTGCCACATAAGAAAGTAACTGCAGATTCATCTCTTTATTTAGCATGTATTTTGAACTTCAGTGAACAAATCCAAGTCTGTGGCTGTGAAAGATGACTGTAAGGTGGCTAATATTGCCAATCATATATTGAGATGAGTCATTCCAGCAGTAACAAATCCACAAACTAATGTTATATTGAACAGGGCACACAATTAACTGAATACGTGTAGTATTGTTGCATTTGGCAAAAACTCTCAACTATTCATACCATGGCTTGTAGCCCAAGCTAACCTGTTACAGTCATCAGGGATTTTAGTACCTGTCTTTTGACCATCATGTAGCTTTAGCTGCCAGGAAATGAGAAATTAATGCTGGGGCTATAATTGGTATAAGGACTAAAGCACCAAAGTACTTAGTGGGTGAAGTGGAAATTGAAGCAAACAGCTAGCTGCAATGTGTATTTGAGTTTATAGTGTTTATTTTTTAGTCTACGAGTTGAGAGCGCACCTCATGGAAAACAGAACTTGCTACCCAGTATAGGAGCTCTAGGGTGAAGTACTTTATTTTTTGAGAGTGCTAGGATCCCTAGGAGAAGGAGGGCCAGACTGTTAAATGGAAAAGTGATGTTTTTTTTAATTCCTTAACATGGTGGAGTGGGAGGTTGCCAGAACAGGAAATGTCTAGATGAACAAGCGATGGCTTTGCTGGAGGGACAGATTTATTACTGAACATTTATCCCATCTCTAGAATAAATAGCCTCATCATCCTTCAAGATTAACTTTGATTGCAAATTCATCCCATGCCTAACTTGGTTTGCCCTCCAAGAAGCAGGAGGTACATCATTAGACTGTACATTTTCAAGGTTCACATAGTCTCATAGCTACTTCCTTGTAATTCCTATGATCACGGGTCCTTAAATGGATGCCTGATTATATAAGAACATTACGCAAAACTACTAATATGTTACAATTAAAGTACAAGCAAACTCTGTCACCAAGGGTAAATATAGAACTGCTACATAGCTGCCATCTCTGGGGCATACTTTATTGTGAACATAGTTTGAAACTCTTAGAAACAGAAGCCTTCCAAGTCACTAGGCATTCTGAGATTTTACTGGGCTTGCAACAACCTTATAAGTATTCAGCATTAACTGCTTGCAAGGCTGCTACTGGAATATACAATCTAGATGTAATTTGACAAATAAAATACAGACAATAGCATGCATTCCAGGGTGTATATTACATTATGGAACTTTTAAAAGTTCGAACGTTATATGGCCGACACCATATGAACGAACTTTTAAAAGTTTGAATGTTTCAACGGAGATCTGCATACAGTGCGGAATGCGCAGATTTCCCTTTCCTGCACTGTAGTGTAGTCATGGAGTTGATATATTTAAAGAGCGCGGGGGAGGGGTGCAGGTTGGCTTGACCCCTGCTTGAAATGGTCAGGTAGTTTTTTTTCTGTTTATTTATTTATTTATTTTAGCTTTTCAAACTTTTTAAAGTTCGATAATATGGCTTTGACCATATGACTTTTGAACTTTTAACAGTTCGATAACATAATATACACCCTATATCCCATATTATTACGTATGTACGTCTTGCTGCAATTTTATTTCAGGTAAGTAGCATTTAGTTGTATTTTTCAAAATGTTTTCTTGATACAAAACTAAAGACAAGGGTATAAGTAACACCATGGGACAAGTTTATCAAAATATTAAAATCATATATAAACGAGTGTTTCATGAAACAGTGAAAACTCATACAAGTGACCCTCACAAAAAAAGAACAGTTAATACTTTCTAATTTTTTTGCAGGTAGCAACCCCACCTGCAATCCCCATGTGGAGGGCTGCACCCCCCCCCCCGATAATTGTATATATTAACTCTGAGAGCGCACAATAATGGGATAAGGTCAAATTAGTTTTAGGATTTAGCTCAGGGATGGCGTTCTAGGATTTTTTTGGGGGGGGTTTTAGGCTTGGAGTTAGCAGTGGAGGTTTTAGGGTTTAGTGTAGGTTTTAGGATTAGGGTTATTGATGAAGTTTGTAGAATTAGGGACAGAGTATTAAAGTTAGTGAGGGAGGTTTGGATAGGGTTTCTGCACTGGAAATGGCATAGGTTACTTTCACTACTTGGGTTTAACTCATGTTCATTTTCAAGGAAGTTAGACAAACAAGTGATTTACACCTATATGCTGTAGTTAACCATTACTCATTCTCCCCATGTGATCTGACAGCAGGTGCTCTCTAGTCAAATGAGTATGCTATTTGTTCCTGGTGACTTGCCACAGGGACTATATATCTGTCTATTGGTCACTCCACTGCAATCTGTTGCACCTGATCCACTGCAGATTGGCCACCACAGGGCAATGGTGGGGATTACCTGCAAGAGATATAAACCAGAACCCCCTTCAGGCAAGCCAGTCCCAGTCTGACCACTCTCCTAAACCTAAACCTCAGTAACAACCATAACATTGGCAAGATCTAGTGGAGGTGTCTGCAAACCAGATCTGTATTCTGGACCTGCAATAAGGAATAAAATAAGGAAAGTAGTCATAAGCAGATGTTTCCTGACATTGAAGTAAATAATTTAACAGACACGCCAGAAACATTAAAGGAGTCAACTATGACTGGCTGCAAGCTTCTCTAGCCTTCTGCAGAAGGCAATGTCATCTGCACTATGATCTGCTCATGCTAAAGGAGAAAGGAGACGAAGGATAACTGTGGTAACTGAACAGAATGAATGCTAGATCTCCTCTGATCCCGCATCCTGGTAATGCCTGTCTTTGAGGTCAGTTCCTCAGCTAGGTCATAACAGGCATCCACTTTCTTAAATGCATCAAAAAAAAAAAAAGTATTGTACGACCTCCCTGGAATATCCATGAAAGAGAAAAATCATTATTTTGCTCTCACCCATGCACTATGCAGGCTGTCTGTGGGAGGCCCTGGGAGTGGCTGCCATTCCCCTGAATTTCCTCTGAAAATGTTGTCACTTTCATGTGGAACAAGATATTCTGGTCTACGGATCCCACCTATAGCACAATTCCTGTAGCACAGTTACTTGCAAAGCATTTTAAATTAGCATACTTGCAAAGTTATCCAGTACAAGCTCACGGCCATATGCTGTTAGAAGCAAGTATGCGTATTAGTCAGCACCTTATGCCAGTGTATCCCAACAAAATATAGTGATTCTTAGACACGCATGGTGCTTGCTCTTATTTACCTATATGTTATGCTTTAGACCAAGTTGCATAAGTTTAAGATCTACTGCATATTTGGGCAGAATTACTAGATGGAAAAACAGGATTATTTGCTTGAACATGCAATACAAAGAGGAAAACAGTAGTCTGAAATTGTTTGGCAAGTTGTTTCCTCTATCATATTGAGGATGGCACTCGCTGCATTACAAATTGCTAGCCAAATGAATATTTATGTCTGCAAGCATCTCAATTTAAAACATTTACAGTCAATCATGTTGCCACCAAAACCAGGACAACCAGCATGTGTACACATCTCTTAATATTATAGAGAAAGATAGAAAAAATAGCAAAAGTGTTCCTGATTGGATTCTTATCAATAGTCATCCCCATTTGTACAAATCTGGAACCCTCCCAGATGACCTAAGTGATCACTCTATAACTTACATTATTAAGCATAAGGGTGAGAACTCCCATCAGCCCACCTATAAAACAGTCAGAAATACTAAGAACTTCAATCCTGTAAATTTCCAAAATGAACTTAACTCAGTCAACTGGTCAATTCTAAAACATATACCACTGGAAGAGGCAGTAGCATATTTTAATACTAAATTCCTAAGTATCCTTGACTCTCATGCCCCGTCACTTAATATTAAAACTAAAACAAATACAGCGCCATGGCTCACAAAGGAAACCAAACTAAAAATTAAACTTAGAAATAAGGCCTTGGCCAACTGGCGAGCAACTAAAGCCCATCTCAGTCAACTGAAATACCGTCAGCTTAGGAATTGTACAAAAAAATCCATTGAGCAAGACAAAAAAAGCTACTACCACAACCTGCAGCAAAAACACCAAAACAATCCCCAAAAGTTCTGGGCAGGTATAAACCAGCTTCTTCATCCAGGACAATCTACCACTCCAACCCCAACAAATTATACCCAACCCCCCCCCCCCGAGACTATCGCTAGTGCCTTTAATAATTTCTTCACCGAAACAATCCAGTCTCTCGCTAACCAACTCACTCCAATACATTCTAACTCTACCACTACCTCACCTGCTACTCATCCCCCTTTAACTTTCCAGCCTGTCCCTACCACTCTTATCCAATCATTAATCAAAAAATTTCAGCCCACCACCCTCTCTGCTGACCTTCTCCCAGAAGAGTTCTTAAAGATTGCTGCTGATGCCATAGCATTCCCCATATTTATTCTGATCAGTAGGTCGTTAACAGTCAGTGCTATCCCCCCATCTAGAAAATATCCCATGCTATCCCACTCAACAAAGGTGGAATTTATACAAAAATATCCAATTATAGACCCATCACCATTCTTTCACCACTGGCCAAAATAATGGAAAGGTGCATCCACAAACAAATTATGCACCATCTCATTCAAAGCCAAACACTGTCTGTCTCTCTGCATGGCTTTAGGTCACATCATAGCACCACCTCCACTCTACTTTCTTTCACCAATGCCATATATCTAAACAGAAATAATAATATGCTATCATCAGCCCTCTTCTTATACTTCTCAATGGCCTTTGATATGGTCAACCACCAATTACTCATCCACTCTCTGAAATCTGTTTCCTGAGACAACCATACTATACAGTGGTTACAATCCTATCTGAGTAGTAGACAGAAAGCAGTACTATGGCAGGGCAAACTATCCACCCTGTTAACTCTCACCCTTGGAGTTCCTCAGGGCTCTATTTAGGTCCCCTACTCTTTTCTATCCTTATCAATAACTTACACACTTCCATCCCAGAAGCAACCTGCATCCAATATGAAAACGATTCCACTCTGATCTGCTCAACCTCCTCCCCAACAGCCCTGCCAACCTTAACCCAGAAGACATTTAGCACAATTGAAAATTGGCTCTCTAATCCCAGTCTTCTGTCGAATCCTAACGAGACTAAATTGTTACTCTTTACCCCCGCGTGTAGGTCAACCCCACTTTCCTTTACTATAACATCAAACAATGTTACCTCTATTTCCCCAGACAGCCACACTAAGCTCTTAGGGCTAATAGTTGATAATAATCTCAAATTTGATCTGCACATCAACAAAACTATCAAAACCATGAATAAGAAGCTTGGCTCATTATATAGAAATAAACCTTTTCTAACCCCTATAGCTAGGATCGCAATTGCCCACTTTCATCTTCTCTCTACCCTTTTATATGCTTCCCCTATACTCTGTAACCTAAACAAATCAGAGCTTATCAAACTCTCTCACTGTTACCACCATATTGCCAGATTTGCCACCGGATCCACATATAGGACACATCACTGCCAAACCCTCACTCTCCTAGGGTGGCCAAGCTTACTTCGGTTCAATCAGCTAATAGTAGCACATAATCTTCTCAATGAACCTGAAAACACCCCTGCACATAAAAATATCATAAAATCATATAGTAACTCCAGACCATTACACTCATCCAACAAGCTGTTGGTCCAAACACACAAAGCTAATAACTCAGCTGGAGACTCCCCGATTGCCAACTCTAGTGGCAAAGCTTGGAACTTACTTCCAGCGGACATTACACTGGAACCCTCTCTAAGCCTCTTTAAAAAAAGGCCTCAAACACTATTATAAAATGCACTGGTTCTGTCCATGTACCAACCCCGATTAATCTCCATAACAACTCCCTAACTTAACAGTACTGCACTAGCTTCTTGCCCACAAATGCTTGCAGTGACATTCTTGTTCTGAGCATTACTTTGTAAATAATTGTTGCTGTAATCCACCTGTTTAATATAATTGTTGCTGTAATCCACCTTTTTAATATTTTATATTCTACTATGCATTGTTAAAATTGTGAATCCCTCTTGAGGGACACACCTTACTTTGTAATATTTTCTTGGCATGTAAGTATGTTTATCTGTGCAATTGGAGCTTTTCTCCCATTAGAATTGTGAATTCCCCTTGAATGCCAAACCTTACTGATTTTGTAATACCCTTGGCATGTATGTATGTTTTTATCTATATATTTGGAGCCTTTCTACACGGGCTTCCACTGAAAATGGACATGTATCCAGTCGGACTATCCCGGTCTACAAATGTAAAATAACAATAAATATTATACTTCTATTGTGACTTGCATAAGTATGTTTTGGACTAAGTTTGTGAATACAGTACCCATGTGCCTGCACTCATTCCCTCTACCATACTGCAGCAGGGCTATGTCAGTGGCATTTGCCCATGTGACACCAATACTTTGCTGCAAGAATGATTGCCATACCGTATATTTACCTATCTGCATGTACACTTGCGTGCAATCCCATATCTGTCCCTTCAACTGTCATTTTGTGTTTCCCACAGCTGTCCTTTTAATTGCATGGTCTGTATATATTATTCCTTTATCTGTAGCTGACATTCCACCAGTTTCAATAGTATGCAGTCTATAGCTCTGTGTCATGTGTTTACAGGTGTCTCCATATCTGGAGGATGAGACTGACGGTGGATATTGGACAGTTTTAGTTCTACTCACATTGACATCTAATGTGGGCATGTGACTCATGGGCACCGTGTGCTGGAGGGAGGTGGTTCTATCCCTATTTTACATGACAACGTGAGGCTGACAGTAGTCAATGAAATAATTGCAATCACTTATTACAACATTATCTCAAGCAGTGATAGATACCAACATGTTTTGGCATGCCAAGACAAAGACTTTCAACAGCAGCTGAGGGATGAGTCATAGGGTATCCCAGGAGTAACTGGCTAACAGAGCTTCTTAGTCAGGTCCTAGTGTATCTTTAGAGAGGCACTGGTTTGGAATGAACTCCAGTGCAGTGGGCTGTGATACCAGTATGAACCAGCCATATGTCTTGGTGGTTTATATGGCAAAATAGAACCTCTTAAACTACATTTCTGTACAGCTGCACTGCACATAGACCCTGTGATCTGACCCTAATTCTTAATTAGGTACCATATTAATACACCAGATAGCCATCCAGATCAGGATTGTGGCAAAATTAAGCTGCTTTCAGGGCACATCTTTTATGACCACCCTTGCAGTGCATGTCACAGGGGCATTCAGGTGTCTCTCTTTTTGAATATTTACAGGGTGGATTGCTGGTAGAGAGACACCTGGAGAAGCTGGGATGCAACAATAAGCTTATGATGTCATTGGTGCTGGGGCTGATCATGATGAAAAGACACAGATATGTGAATTACAGTTTGATACAGTGGCACTGTCTGCCTCCATCCTTGGTAAAACATCTGGCCTCACACGTCAGGACATGAGGCTATATGGGTTACATGATCATCATTCATAGTGAGGCAGGGATCTCCCATGGCTTCTACCACAACTGATTGTTCCTTTTATACTGTGATAGCATCTGAGTAAAATACCTCTCAAATATCAAGATTTTCACAGAATGTCCAGATTTTTGCCTCAGTTTGTCTGCTCCTCAAAAAAATCGTGGTTTTCTGACAAATCACTCAGGATTGAATCCACTAAGTAATGACATACATTTGAGTTTCAGACCTCGTATCCTTTCAGAAAATGCATGCTAACACAAAATGTGTCCTAGCAACTTTCTAAGTTTATAAGAGCAATATTTAAAATCTGGCCATGTTTTTGGGCCTTTGTCCTACCATTATTTTAGGGGTTGTCCAGATTTCTTTCTTTTTTTTCCCCAAGTATATTTTTATTGAATTTTTCAAACTTTTCAAACTTACAAAGGAAAAACTGTAAGTCATTGCGGGAAGCAGTAAAATATAGGTATATATGTAACAGTTAGTGCAAAAACTATGCATTTAGAACACAGCAGTTATCTTACAGGGAAACTTACATCTTAGAGACCAATATAAGCAGTAAAGACCCCCAATAACCTATTACAGTCAAAGTCTAGGGATACAAATGGAAAGTGGCTTGGAAGGAAGAATATATGACTGTCTTAAAAAGAAAGAAAAGCAGTAAGGAGGGTATAACCATAAAAACAACTGTTTACACCATGTACTTCTATTAATACCATATTTACAACATATTTACACCATGGATGCCAGCGGATAACAGAATGATATAACAAAATATTTTGTAAAATCAAAAGTAACCGTGTGATGGTAACAATGTCTAATGGTTATAGGGCCAGAAACTATACTGATGGAGGTTTTCCTGGAATGTAGTGTTAGAGATGCACATTTTGGAAGATTATTTAGTTTGGATTAGGTCAAAAAGTCTACACCAGTAATTCTGAAAATATTCTTTTTTTTTTTTTTTTGTTATTGCATAACTTATGTGCGGATATGTATTTGATTGCCATTGATGTAACGTTTTTCCAAGCTATTGTTGAGGGATTGACCCAGTTCTTGGCTATAAAATATTTGAGAAGGGCACAGGCTGTAACACAGATGTGGCAATGGATACCCTTAAGAGATTTAGGAATAATATTTAAAATCATAGTTTGCCAAGAGAATGTGGTTTTTTCGTATCCCATTTTTTCCAACTGAGTTCTGAGAGAACACCAAAGTTTGTAAATATTCTTACAGCTCCAAAAGATGTGAAGTATATCTACCTGTGGGAGGGAACAGAACGGACAGGTTAGGTTTTTATTGTATCCAAATTTCAGTAAGACTGCTGGGGTATAGTAGGAATTGTTGTTTATCATAAGCTGAATGTAAATTAGGTTTTTGAAGGGGGTTAAATTCAGGGTATTATTGATTGCTTCGCACTTCGACTCCATAGAAATTTCTCCTTGTATACCGCCCCAATATTTGGAAAATAGAAGTGAATGATTATACTTAATGCCTGATACAAGTTTATAGGTATTCAAAATCATTTTGTTCTGTAGGGAAAGTGATTTAAAGATAGATTGTGATACTATAATGTCTTGCTCCTTCACTCTATAGTAAGAGAATTTTTGTTTTATAAGTGAGCTAATTTGCCTTAAGATAGGATCATATTTGATAGGAGCACCAAATAAAGCTTTGACCTCGGCAACATTTTTAGAGTTATAGAAATGCCAAACTATGGCTTTCTTAACAATAGGGAAGTTTGTTAGATCGATCATTTTATTATTGATTTTTAAGTTATGGTTTAGGTGAATAGGTTGGAGAATGGGAATAGTATTGTATAAATTTAAGGAGGTCATCAGAGTTTGAAAGATGCAAATTTTGTTCTTTAGTGTAGGCATGATCCTGAACTTGTAGTCACCATTAGGTGCAAGAAAAGGGACAGCATATGGATTGAGTTTTAATGAATATATATAGTTGCACCAGATTTTGATCCAGGTTGGGTACCAAGATTCAGCAGAGGGATCATAGCGGGCTATTTGAATTAGATGGCTAGCATTAAGTATGTGGTAATATACATTAAAATCCAGGAGACTAAAACCGCCTTTGTTCTTTGGAGTAATTAGTTTCCTGTATGATAATCTGGTTGATTTAGGGAACCATAAAAACTTTGAGTTTGTGGTTTCCATTTTTCTGAAAAAAAATTTTGGAACGTTTAAGAAGATGGAGTTAAGATGAAAAAGGATTCTAGGCAAAATATTCATTTTAATGATAGCAGATTTTGATAGCAACAAAAGATTTATGTTTTTCCATCTAGTTAGATCATTATTTATCTGATCCCAGATGCTATATAGGTTTGCTTTTATTAGTTCTTGGTGAGGGTGTGTGAAATTTATTCCTAGGTATTTAATTGTATATTTGAGAGGAATGTCAGACAGGGGGAAGTAATATTCTAAATGGTTTGCAGGGTTTAATGGAAAAATAGATGATTTAGCAGGGTTTAATTTATAATTAGCAGCCTCAGCAAAAAGATTAATAGAATTTTGAATTTTATGAAGATCTGTGTTGGGAAGCTCAAAATAGATGTTTAGGTCATCTGCAAATGCAGAACAATTTATATCAATATTGAAGACTTTTGGGATATGGTGATAAGTCTTTTGTTTAACCCAGAGAAGGAAAGGTTCCAGATATAAATTAAAAAGATAAGGTGAGAGTGGGCAACCCTGCCTAGTGCCATTGGTAATTTTAATAGGGTGTGATAAAGTTTTATTTATATACAGGGAAGTAGAGGCATTGTTATAAAGCATCTTAATAGTATTGATAATCAGATCAAGAAAGTTAATTTCATGGTTAGGTAAAGGAAGTTTAGATCAACGTTATCAAAGGCTTTGGTAGCATCAAGGGTGAGTGAATAACGCGGGTGGTTATCACTTTTTAGAAACAACATTAATGTGTTTAAGGTAAGAGTATTGTCACACAGCTGCCTCTGTTTCATAAATCCCAACTGTTCAAGAGAAATGACTGTAGCTATAACTTTCTGAATTCTATTAGCAAAAATGGTAGATAAGATTTTGATGTCAACGTTAATAAGGGTGATGGGCCTATATCAGAGAGGGTTGGACTTGTTAGAGTTTGGTTTTGGGATGAATATTGTTTTCAAATTGTTCATATACTTATCAGTAACCCCTTTCGAGATGATATAATTATACATAGCAAGGAGAGTTTTAGAAAGGTGACAACTAAAAGTTTTCTAAACTTCTCCTGTAAAGCCATCAGGACCTGGCGCCTTATTTGGTTTAAGCTTTTTAATAGCTGGCATTATTTCATTCACTGTTATGGGGCTGTTTAGAAGGGTGTTTTGCGCGAAGGATAATTTTGGAACAGCTCATTTAGGAATTTTTTGTGCATTTCATTTGGGGTCTGGTTTTGGGGATTATAGATTTCAGTGAAGATATTTACAAAAGAGTTAATATCTTCATTACTGTATAAGTTTTTCCCTTTGTATTTTATTTCATTAATATAGTTTGGTCCCTATCTGATGTATGAGTCCAGCTAGTGTTCTGGAGGGGGTTTGGGCCCATTCCGAATATCTGTGAAGGAGTTTGAGTTCTACCAAGGATTGATTTTGTAAGTGAAATGAGTACATTTTTTTTTGTATCACGTAATTTCTTTTCCAGTTCAGGAGAAAAATCCTTTTGTAGTTGTGCATCAGTCATCTTTTGCTCATTGTTGAGGTTATTGATGTACAATTTCTCTTTTTTTTTATAATAAGATGATTTTTGTATGAGTATTCCTCTGATGACCGCTTTCGCCGTAGCCCATTGGATATCTAAAGGGATGGTGGATAAACAAGATTCTGCATCAAATTGTTTCAGATAATTAATTTCCTGCAGAACATCTTCTTTTTTGAGAATGCTACTGTTTAGTGACCAAGTGGGACTACTACCATTGGGATTCAGGTGGTGAGTGGGATTAATACAAAGTGAGACATTTGAGTGGTCGGATATACATCTAGCCTCAAGGGCAAAGTTTGTAATTTTGTTTGAAAAGATATCAGAGACCAAAAGATAATCAATACTGGACCAGACTTTATGCGAAGCCGAATAAAACGTGAACTTATTTAACTCTCTGTCACGGTCAAATATTAAAAAAGGGTCAACTAAGTTGAAGCTATTTATCAAATCCTGAATAGATGCAGTTACTTGCGAGGGCTGTTTCCTGTTTTTATTTGAACTATCATTCGAGGGGTCCATGAGTGCATTCCAGTCACCACCAATAATGAAAAGATGATTAGGAAATTGAAGTAGTAGATTATGTATTTCATAGAAGAATAAGTGCTGGTTTGTACAAGGGATATATAGGTTTAAGAAAAGTAAAGGGGATTTTACCTGAGGGTATGAGCAGGAAAATAAACACCATCTACCATTCGGGTCAAATTTAGTATTTAGCACTTCACCAGGAAAGGATTTTTTAATTATTATTACAGTGCCTTTTGATGCAAGACTATTCCCCGCTGATATCACAAGTTTAATCCAATTTCTTTTTTTTAATATTATCCCATTGAACATTTGTAATATGGGTCTCCTGTAAAAAGACGATGTTGGATTTATCCTGAAAAATCAGGTGCATAACTAGTAACTTTTTATTGATTTCTTGAAGCCCATTTACATTCCAGGAATTCACACTAATCATAATAATTAGATTCAAAACGTAGATATATGCTAGGATATACTAAGAAAAACGCCCTACCAGGGACGATGCAATTAATAAACACATTTTTTTATATATGACAGAAAGTGTAATGTGGTAGTAAATCATATTCTGGCATCCATGCTCCTTACCATAAACCCCGTGCCTACCCACCTGTCTCCCTGAGTCATTTTTGAAAAAGTTTTAGATAGATACAAGTGATCTGTTTTTAAATATTTTCCCTTATGAAGAACAACACAAGAACAGAGCAGGGAGACACATAAACTAACATCAACAGTCCAAGCGCCAACAAACATTGGACAACTACACCATCATGCCACTCCCAAAAATGTTAAGGAATATTGAAAAACATATGTACATAGAATGGACAGTTAAAGGCAAAGTGACATTCGAGTTGGGAGTTAAAGGAGATAAAACAATTCCACCATAAGAACATAATACATACAGCATTTTTTTTTAGATTATTGACCTTGAAAATATTCATGCAAATAGGCAAGTGAGGTTGGAGTAATATAGACAAGTTACTAAGCAATTGAAACCAACACAATTTATAACCAGAGCTATTAATAACCATTACAGCAGACAGTAACGCAGGTTCTATTTATAGCTGGCATAGCAGTAAGTACCATCATAACCTAATACTATGTTTTGGTCTCCTGTCTGGAGAAGGGACAGTCAACTTAGATAAGCTCTAACTGAGCATACTGCTCTAAAGGAAGGTTAATGAAGGGGGTATTTATAACAAGAAAAAATACAGGTTAAATATATACGTCAACAAACAGAATAGCTCTGAGTAATGTAAATACATTTTTACCTATCTAGATATCTAGCTGGGTTTATTAAATATGCATTACACATAAAATTACATAACAATAGGATTAGAGAAGGAAAGACAGAAACAAGAGCATTAATTGACAACCTAAGCAGATGATTGGATTTTCACTAAATGCAGTTCACAATAAACTACATAACTCACATATCATCACTAACCAATACAAAATGCAGTTTAGCCAGCCTTTTTAGCAAAAGAGCAAGTTTTAGCAAGCCGGCTAATTAAACCAAGCACAAGCATACAGCATATCAAGCTCGCTAGCTCTGTAGATCCACCTTCATTGAGAGAAAGAACAAGCCATCCATATCCTGCACTTTCAGAATAGAATTAAAACATCATGATTCATGAATCGTGATTGAATCATGGTGAAAGTAGTCAAAATGCTAATTTGTGTTACCATGCAACAACAAATAAATTTCAAACTTTAAGACATATTTTCAGTAAAGGTAGCAAAGCTGTGAAGCAGACTAATGGATTACTAAACAGGCAATTGTCTTTAGCTGTCTTTAAATAACTTTTGACAATTGTATAGGCTTTTTATTTTGCTCAGAGTCTGAGTTTGTATCACAAACACTTTCACAATTAGCACTTAAACACATCTAAATACTAAATAGAAAACTAAATGTGAACACACAAAATATTGTTTTTGAAAAACTGAAAGGCACAGAAAAGCATGTCTGAAGAAAGGCATTGTAGTTTTGAAACATGACCAGCAGATGGCAGCTACTATACAGTTTGATATGAAAGACTTCTGACAAAGTGATGTATTTGTATTGCTAGAAAAAAACTATATTGTAATAAATTCATTACTTAAACATAAGAGTAGGCTGCTGAATTACCCTGACCAGAGTCCTTTATAGTCCATTTAAATTAGCCCCATCCTGAAGTGTCCAGAAAGTGTTGTTTTAGATCCATTTCTTCTTCCCTAAGCTCTAATTCTTGATATTAGCTTTCCCAGAAATGCACTGCTGCTTCTTCTGCTGCGACCTCCGACATCGTGATGTCATCGGCACACACTCAAAACACTCCTTAGCATGGAGAACATCGATATCTGTGCAGTAACAGAAACCTGGTTCAATGCTCCCGAGAGGACCCCAGCACTACCAGGTTATACCTCATACCATGCTTTTCGGCCCCAAAACTTGGACCAAACCACAAAAGGAGGGGGAGTATCAATATTCGTCAAAGATACCCACACGTCCAGGTTGGTGGCACAGCATGAAGCATCAGAGACTATCCATGTGCAACTAACAGTGGGGAAAACTGCCTTCCAGTTTATAGTTTGCTACAGACCACCCTCCCAAACCCAGGAACCCCACTCGGCCTTCCTGAGAACACTGGAAAATATGAAGATCTCTCCAAACACCATTATATTGGTGACTTCAACTACCCAAACATAGACTGGGAGCATTACTCTAGCTCCAACACCCTAGCCCAAAGGTTCCTAGAATTTATAAACTCAAATGCTATGGAACAACTTGTTACCACTCCCACAACAGGGGAAACATACTGGACCTGATCATCACCAACATGGGGGCTCTATGCTCCAGACCAGAAGTGTATCCCTCACTGGTAAGATCAGACCATAAACTAATCTCACTGGATATTCACATCCCGACCCCACCCCCTGCCCAAAAAACCACAGTGAAAAACTTCTCTAAAGCAAATTTCACACTCCTCAAAACCGAGGTGGAATCCTTCAAAGCCCCCGGGCCTGTGGAAAATACGGCCCAGACTGCAGAATCCTTTATAAACGCATTCTATGAACACCTTCAGGAATGCATGGATCATGCAATCCCAAATAAAAGCAAGACCCAATCCTCCAAAGGCAGACGTCCTGTCTGGTGGACCCCAGCCATAAATAAACTATACAATAGAAGGAAGAAGCTACTACATGATAGAGCAAAATCCCAAAAAGGGAAGGCATCTCTGATCAGTATTAGCAAAAAACTATGGGCACTCATAAAATTATCTAAGGCCAGCTTAGAGAGAAAAATTGCACAGGACACTAAGGATAATCACAAGGCTTTCTTTAGTTATGTTAGGAACCTGGGTGGGAATTCCCAGATATGCTCAGAACTAGTCCAAAATGACAAAAAATACACCAAACCCACAGACATTGCCAACATCCTAGCTGACAGGTTCAGCACAAACTTCTCCCACCTCCCCACCAAAAGGGCAAATATCTATCCCAGAAGAGTGCTGCCCCCCTGACATCTCAGATACTCAGGTAAGAGCCGCCCTCTCCAAAGCAAAAAACACAGCATCAATGGGACCAGACGGTGTCCTGGGCTGTGTCCTACATGAACTCCAAGAAGAGCTAAACCCGAACATAAAACTACTGTTCAATCTCAGCCTTACTACAGGATATATACCCAAAGAGTGGAGTACAGCAACCGTGGTCCCTCTCCACAAAGGTGGTGCCTCAATGGATCCTGGAAACTATCGCCCCATAAGCCTGACTAGCTTGGTCTGCAAAGCTATGGAAAGGATCAGCATGGACCTCATAAATAAAGATATTGGGGACCTACAGACACTGGATCTTACCCAGTTTGGCTTTAAGGGCAGATCCTGCCTCTTAAACCTGGTTGATTTCTTTGAAACAGTCACCAAGGCCATTGACGGAGGGGAAGATGGTCCACACAGCCTACCTGGACCTCGCAAAAGCCTTCGATACAATACCCCATTCGGGCATTATAGATAAGCTCACCAGCTTAAATGTAAACCACTATGTCACTAGATGGGTTGCAAACTGGCTCAAGGACAGAACCAACATGGTTAGAATTGATGGAGCCATGTCAGACTCCAAACCAGTTACAAGTGGTATCCCACAAGGCTCAGCCCTGGGACTTCTCTTGTTCGGTATATATTTCTCGGAGGTACAGGCAAACACGGAAGGACTGTGGCTGACCAAGTTCGCAGATGACTGCAAACTGGGCACCATAATCGACTCTCCAGCTGACACAAGCATCCTCCAAAAGGGCCTCATAGAAACAGACAACTGGTGCCAGAGCAAAAACAAAAGTGCCCACAAATTGCCACATAGGTGGTAATCCATTAAGTACGGAAGAAGTAATTAGGGACCTGGGGACCCAAGTTGATAGCAATCTCTCATTTGACAACCACATGGCCAAAGTGGTTTGAAAAACATTTTATATAGCCCACCTAATCATGAAGGGATTCACATCTAGAAGTGCCTCTTTACTCATCCCTCATCAGGTCCATAATTGAGTACAATTCCTCTATTGGGATGTACCTTACCAGACACCTGCAGCAACTGGAAAGACCCCAAAAATACCTCATCAAGAGGATCAAAGAGCTCAAATAGATGCCATATGCTGCCCGGTTAAAGAAACTCCAGCTCTACTCAGTGGCATACCGCCTGCTCAGAGGCGATCTGTGCCTGACGTATAAAGCCATGTCCAACCCGGAGTTAATGGACATGCTGCACATCAGAAAATCCAAATCCCATTGAGCTACGCGCTTGAGAGACTTGAACCTCAGCACTGAAATAAATAGGACATGCTGGAGGGACAGATTCATAACCCAGAGGCTTCCTTCTCTCTGGAATAAAATCCCAGTCCAGATTAGATAGAGTCCCTCATTGACTCTCTTCAACAGGAATCTTGATGAGTGGATGGGAGATCGTAGGTTTACCCTGGGTTTCACTTCTGTGTCACTGTTAGACAGAGGCACAGTATACTAACCTCGAAAAAGGGCATAGCAAAATTAATTTAAAATGGGTGGTGAAAGCTTATAAATGCCCTAGGGTAGATAGCCTAGTATGAACCTATGATGTTCCTGTTGCTTTCTGGGTAATGGAATGTTGAAATGGCCCTGGGAGCTTAGGGAACCCTTGTGGAGCTCTAAATAAGGCCTCAACAGGCCACAGGGAGCCTTGTGCACTGATACAAATGGGCCAACATATTGCTGAAGAGCTAGAAAGGAAAATAAAAACACAAAAAAAAGCCAGGACATCCAGATGATGGTAAAAATAATCTGGGAAGATGACAGGGTAAGTTAGAATCAGTTAGCAGTGTTATAAAGCCAGCAGAGAGAGGTGTTTGTAGGTGTAATCATCTTGGTTATACTATTTGTTAGTCTTAACAGTAATTCATAGCTTTTAAGCATATACTGCATTATCCTGATTATATTATTTTACTAGCTTTAACAGTATAGCTAGTTAAGCAGGTAGTTCCTTGAAAACTTGCATAAAAACGTTTTTTGCTTCATCTGCAGAGTGTATTAGGAACTTTTGATCCCCATAGCTGAAGGAGAGGATGGCTGGGTATTTCATCTGGAAGCGTAATTTTTTTTTAAATTAACAACGCACAAAAAGGAGCTAGAGCTTGTCTTTGAGCCTTAATGGGCTGGGGTAAATCCTGTGCTATTGTAATCCTGTGACCTCTCCATGAAATGTTACTTTTCTTTTTTGCAGCCATGAGGAGTGTGGTAACATGTGCAGCATTTAGTAGCCTTGCATGAATCTGCCTAGGAACATCCTCATCTTGTGATGTTCGTAATGCTCTATGAGCTCTTTCAATAATGATTTCTTTAGCAAAATTTTATTTTCAGTAATGTGTTAAAAAATCTCAGTTAGTATGACTGGTAGTTGTAGTTGGTCAAACTTTTCTGGAATGCCACGTATTAGAATGTTGTTTCTCCTACTGCGTGCTTCTAAGTCTATTACTTTTTGCTGTAAGTCACTAATAATTTCGTCATTTGTATTTACCTTCGTTTGTAAATCTTGCATTTGCTTTGAATTCTCCTCAGTTTTCTTGTCAATAAGATTAATTCTGGATGTAATTTGGTCTAGATTAGAACCAAATGAATTTACTTTGTCTGAGAATAATTTGAAATCTTCATGCAAGTGCTGTAATGCTATTTTACGGTCATCTAGTGAGAGAACAGACTCACATTTAGATTTAGCAGCTCCTATATTTGAATCCTGTGTTGATTTATTTATTCTCTGCCTCTTAGCTGTTACATCCTTTTCAGGTGACATTAGAGAAGATAGTTTGGTTTTAGAAGTTATAGCATCCATAGATTCTTGTTGGTTAGCCATCACTGGGTGAATTAAGTGTAGGTTTAGGCCACAAGGGAGTGACTTAAAGAATTCTCCTTTAACTTTTCTTGTTTAGAACTAAGAACTCAGTCCTTCAGAGAAAATGATGCCACCATGCGGTTGCAGCCTTCAGCCAGTCACTAGAGGTAAGCCCTTGCAGAAACATGACAAAATTTTACTTTTTAGACCAAAATGTTGCTATAGGTCTTTCCCATGAAGTGTAGTTTAGAAGAAATACTCCTTTCCTGTTCAATTCGGTGCCAGATGCAGGTTTTTTTTTGAGTGGATAGATTTGGTTGATACAGGAGCAGCAGAAAGTGTGTGTTCAGTGCTCGGCAGCCATCTTGAACTCCTCAGGGGTTGTCCAGATTTCTTACTCTAAGAGGCTGAGAGGTTTGATGAATACACTGCATCTGAAGTGTATGCTTACTATTTCGTTGCATTACAGAGATTCCCAATGTCGTCTCATGTCAGAGGTTATCCTTATACGTACATGGCACTTGGAATCAATTAGCAAATCTGTGAAAGTATCATCCGGACACAACCCGCTGTTTGTCTTGGGCCTCATTGCTGTGTTTCTTGGTATCTC
Source organism: Protopterus annectens (assembly GCF_019279795.1). NCBI lineage: Eukaryota > Metazoa > Chordata > Ceratodontiformes > Protopteridae > Protopterus > Protopterus annectens. The sequence continues at coordinate 553,996,126 of NC_056743.1, read as the reverse complement.
TGAGGACACAGAGGACAAGAGATTTGACCTCAAAGAAATAAGACTGTTTTAAAAAATATTCTACCAGGCTCAGCTTTTGATTCAGTAAAGTTTGAGAAAGTCTGATTTAACTGCAGCATAAATCCGAGTTAAATGCAGCACAAGCAATATGGATTAGTATGGGAGCTATCTTTTGAAGTCAGTATAGTTGTAATTTTTCTCTTTTTGAAGATAACAGGCCACTTCTGTTGGTACATAAAGATTTGATTTTGTATGTTTGTAAGAGACTGTGTGTGTGTGTGTGTGTGTGTGTGTGTGTGTGTGTGTGTGTGTGTGTATATATGTATATATATATATATATCATCATTCTCTTCGGCTTTGGATCATCTCTTTCCATTTCTTCCTATCCTCTGCATCTTGCTCTGTCACACCAACCGCCTGCATGTCCTCTCTCCCCACGTCCATAAACCTTATCTTAGGCCTTCCTCTATTCCTCTTACCTGACAGCTCCATCCTTAGCATCTTTTTCCCAATATACCCATCATCCCTCCTCAGCACATGTCCAAACCAACACAATCTTGTCTCTCTTGCTTTGTCTCCAAACTGTCCAACATGAGCTGACCCTCTAATATACAGATTCCTAATCCTATCCATCCTAGTCACACCGATTGCAAATCTTAACATCTTTAACTCTGCCACATCCAGCTCCGACTCCTGCCTTTTTGTCAATGCCACTGTCTCCAACCCATATAACATAGCTGGTCTCACTACACTCTTGTAGACCTTCCCTTTCACTCTTACCGATACCCGTCTGTCACAAATCACTCCTGACACTCTTCTCCACCCATTCCACCCTGCCTGTACTCTCTTCTTCACCTCTCTTCCACATTCACCATTACTCTGAACTGTTGATCCCAAGTACTTAAACTCGTCCACCTTTACCAACTCTACTCCCTGCATCCTCACCATTCCTCTACCCTCCCTCTCATTTACACACATATATTCTGTCTTAGCCCTGCTGACCCTCATTCCTCTGCTCTCTAGAGCATATCTCCACCTCTCCAGAGTCTCCTCAACCTGATTCCTACTCTCACTACAGATCACAATGTCATCTGCAAACATCATAGTCCACGGGGCCTCCTGTCTGATCTCATCTGTCAACCTGTCCATCACCACTGCAAATAAGAAAGGAAAGGACTCAGAGCTGATCCTTGATGTAATCCCACCTCCACCTTAAACGGATCTGTCACTCCCACTGCAGTCCTCACCACTGTCACACTACCACATATCCTGTACCACTCTTACGTACTTCTCTGCCACTCCCGACTTCCTCATACAATACCACAACTCTTCTCTAGGCACCCTGTCATATGCTTTCTCCAAGTCTACAAAGACACAATGCAACTCCTTCTGACCTTCTCTGTATTTCTCCATCAACACTCTCAGAGCAAACATTGCATCTGTAGTGCTCTTTCCTGGCATGAAACCATACTGTTGATCACTAATCATCACCTCCCTTCTTAACCTTGCTTCCACTACTCTTTCCCATAACTTCAAGCTGTGACTAATCAGTTTTATCCCTCTGTAGTTACTGCAGCTCTGCATATCACCCTTATTCTTAAAGATAGGTACCAAAACACTTTTTCTCCACTCCTCAGGCATCCTCTGACTTTCCAAAATTTCATTAAACAATCTAGTTAGAAATTCCACTGCCATTTCTCCTAAGCACCTCCATGCTTCCATTGGTATGTCATCTGGGCCAATAGCCTTTCCATTCTTCATCCTCTTTTCCTCCTTGGTAATCTGTTTCACTTCCTGATTCACTATCCCCACATCATCCAACCTTCTCTCTCTCATTCTCTTCATTGATCAGCCTCTCAAAATACTCTTTCCATCTACTCAACACACTCTCCTCTCTTGTGAGTACCTTTCCCTCACTATCCTTTATCACCCTTACATGCTGCACATCTTTCCCAGCTCTGTCCTATCCTTAGCTTGCGCCTCATCTCCTTATACTCATGTCTACTTTCTTCATCTCTTTGACAATCCCACTTCGCCAGCCTCTTCCTCTGGATACTCTCCTGTACTTCCTCATTCCACCACCAGGTCTCCTTGTCCTCCTTCCTCTGTCCAGATGTCACACCAAGCACCTTTCTAGCAGTCACCCTTACTAGTTCTGCTGTAGTTACCCAGCTATTCGGTAACTCTCCACTGCCTCCCAGTGCCTGTCTTAACTCTTCCCTAAACTCCACTTCACAATCACCCTTTTTTAACTTCCACCATTTAATCCTTGGCACAGCTTTCACACTCCTCCTCCTCTTCTTGATCACCAAGGTCATTCTACATACCACCAATCTATGCTGCTTAACTACACTTTCCCCTGCCACCACTTTACAGTCTCCAATCTCCTTAAGACTGGCCCTCCTACATAGTATATAATCAACTTGTGAGCATCTTCCTCCACTCTTGTACGTCACCCTATGCTCCACCCTCTTCTTAAAATACGTATTCACCACAGCCATGTCCATCCTTTTCGCAAAATCCACAATCATCTGACCTTATTTACACACATCTATGAAGCGGGATTGAGGTATCAAAAAACTAGGAATAGGATTCATAAAACCTATCTGCAATTGTATAGGGCTGGTACATGGTAAAAATCACATGCTATTGCCATAAACGTGTCCTAACTAACTGGGGATAATGAATCAAGGTATACACTGGGTATGCAAACATATACGCTCCATGTTTCAGAAACATGAAAATCCAATGATGATGATGATAATCGAATAGTATACTGTACAGTGGCTTCCAGAATTGTTTAGATACAATGTAGAATAACAGCACATAAACACCAAATTAAGTATTTAGTCTATAAATTTCTCTGATGTCTTGCTCTGCTGACCATGGCAACATCATCACACTGAGCAGCATCTGGACAACCTTATATGTTCATTTTAAATATAATATAGAGAGTCTATGGGCGGTGTGCCAAACAGAGCAGCTGGGTATAAAGACATCAGTCCCAGCAAAACTAAGATCTATTAATATCCATTCCAGCTATATCAGTGCAGCTGTGCAGTCAAACGGGACCTTTAATTGTTATAAATTCCTTGATTTGAAAGCAGGAAGATTTAACTAAGATCTACTTGCAGGTTATTGGCATGTGCTTTCTATATAAGATGCTAGCACAAGCAATTTTTCAATACTCTCCAGATGTACAACATACATCCTTACCAACTTCCTCTGTGAAGAAAATGTCATTGAAGGCATCAAGGCCAGCAGTTGTATTCCAAACAGCTATTGTCAGAACTTGCAGACTAAACTCTGAAGCCAGTAGCTGATTTTAAACATGCAGGATCTTTCCAAAGACGTAAAGAAGACTCTTGAAGGAGATCTGTCATAATTGCATGGTGAAACAGTCATGTTATTTCTATCATTAGCATATGCATTTTCCCTAATCACATCCACACAGCAACAAACTATCTTGAAAGATCTGCACACTGTAAAGGATGATACGGCACTTAAGTGTCCATCTTCCCATGTAGACAGTGCTGTCAGAGGACTGTGTAAATACACAATCTGCCAATAGCATGATTCACCTCCATGAAACATAGTAAGATCCAGTCTGTGCAGAAACACAAGTTTATATAATCAATGTACACTGCTGCATACCATGTTTATGAATACAGTACCACATCAAGTAGTATTTTTTTAATATACAGGATGAATTTTATACCATTCTTCCATCTTGTTTTAGCTTTTCAGCATTGCCTTTCTTAGGCTTCAAGTTGCAACATGCATTATTTGCAGCAGCCGCCCTTACAGAGGCACAGTCTGTGCTTTTCATGTATTCTGCTGAAGTGGTATTACTTCTTCAAAAGAATGGTCCATTACAACTGCCACACTCGTGCAATCAAAACAACATTGAAGTCATGTATGCAAAATAATGCCCTTATTCATACAAGTAAGAATCCATCAATACAGTGTTACTGACCACAGAACAGCTACTGCCATGCATAGAGCTTACTAGACAAGTTAGGAATGGAAGTATATTGCCAGGCCTCACCCTCACCCCCTACAGAAGATCTGGTTTCAGCACTCCACCTTCAACATGCCTTTCTGACAAGGTAGGGAATCAGAGTGCCTGAAGAAAATGCACAGAGATGAAAGGAGGGTATGCAGAAAGCACTTCAGCAAGAATGGAACTGAAGAACGTCTTGCCGGGAGTGAATAATGCTACTCATATTTTACTGTGACACAGCACTTCTATAAATGATGGCATTGAAAAAGTAGTGTTAGCCTGTGTTGCTCTTTATGGTTAAGACAAATGCAAACAAAATGGACTTGTAAGGCACATATACACATTTACTTTTATTGCTGCAAAATATTCTTTTTGATAGCTACAAGAATAACAGCCAAGTAAGTGCCTCAATTATAGTAACATTAATTTTAAACAACATATTGCTGTTACTCATGCCATCTTAATTGCATGTTGTTATAAATAATTTTTCATGGACACAAATGAGAGTGAATGATTAGGTGCATTATCTTTTGACAAGAACAACAAAAAGAGACACATAATTTTGGTCTGAATACAACATTTTAACTACAACTTTTTTCTCTCATTTTCCTTAATGCCATGCAACTGGAGATTTATGGTTTATGAATTGTCACGTTTAATCAATTTTTATTATAGCAAAAAAGGTGCATCTAATTTTATATCTAAACACATCTCAGAGCTATGAGGATTTATAATGTTCAATTTGTAATATGTGTAGCAAATATATCTGGAGACCTTTGATAAAAGAGGCTGGGGTGAAAGCAAAGCTTGTTTGAGGTTTTTGCCTGTTAACTCTATTTCCACTTGGTTTAACAGTGTCCAAAACTATACTTATATAGTCACATATGATGAACTGTGCTATTTTGCTACTAGAACTGCTCTTCCTTCAATTACTAATATCAAATATTGCTTACTAAGTATATTGCCAACTGATCTGTTAGTTGCTGTGACTATATACTTTTAGATTATAAGTATGGTTGCTACAGTACCTTCAGTTATTTATAACTGATGGAAATTTACTTCAGAAAAGATTGCAATAATCAGATGCATGGACTTAGCTATAAAAAGAGATTATGGTACAGTTTATATTTACACTTGATACTTTGGCATGGATGTTGGTCTTTTGTTTTGCTTAGATAAAAATGACATCTGATGTTCTTCCCATGTAGACATGGGGAATATTATGACTTGCTTTACTGGAACAGATAGTGGGAATCCTTTACACATTCTGAGTATGTTTAATATTATGCTCATCGTATCCTCAGAATTGATTTATTAATTTACTACTTTTGCAAACCTTTTATCATTTTAACCATATAGTGTTCTATATTTTATTGCTATACTCTGTTATATTATTTGTCTTGAATCATGCATAAAATTGTTTATCAATAAATTTAGAAAAACAATAATTAATCATTTTAACTTACCGTAAGCAAAATACTGGCAAATTTTTAAATTAGAGGAGACATTTTTTTCCTTGAAAGAAAATACAAAAACAATTTAAAAAATACAAAAATTAAACTCAACAAACACACACAAACTCATGCACACTTACACACATTATTCTACAATTGTGAATCTCTGTGGCAGGGTATACATAATTTGTGTTTTACTTGTCATGATCTAATTTGATAATTGAACTATGAACTTGTAACCAAACAATGTTGTCCACCATAGTGGCATGAATTATTCAGTGTCCTGCATTACATATTACCATAAGTCTAATACCTGGGGTGGTCATTTATAGAATAGAATCTGTTGTTTTAATTGTAAGAGTGCATGGAATTTCTTGGTTGAGAACTGTGAGGGTGAAAATTGAATTGAAATAGTTCACTCTTGTAACTTAATAGTAGATCTCTCTAAATTGATACCATACATATATTGCTCCAGGATTCAATTCTTTGATGGTTTTCAAATGTTGACATTTACCATCGATTTTCCTCCGTGGTTCAAAAAACAGACTAGATAAAAAACTGGCTTGCTTTATGGATGACTGAATAAGTAACTAATGCAAGGACCTGCTGGTTTCAGTGTATTAATTTGCCTAAACATACAGATAAGTGACTTAGAATTGAAAAGTTAGTATGTCATTGACAGCAGTACCGCATGGTGGCCTCATCATAAGCAAATGAGTCTCTTGGAAAAGTATATAATATAGAGGATTATGAGCAGTTTGCAACTGCTAACTGTGTTATGTTTCTGAGGCATGGATACATGGAATTCACCTTGACATCGATAATTTTGGCATGCATGTTGAGAGCACATAACATTCGGTTAGCATCGGCTAATTGCTCTTAATTCTTTGTGGTGCATGGCGCTTTATTTGCTCCATGTACTATAAGTTATAGTACAAAAAAATAAATGTTAATGTTTTACTGGCTTTCAAATAAAACCACTTGGTGCATGTTTTAAGAAAGTTAGTGTAACACTGTCCCTTATATTTATGCTCACCTTCCATGCCTTTCCACTGTCAGATTTTTGCAGAACATCCAGATTATTACCTCTTATGTTGGGTGTATTCCTCATGTTTTTTAGACAAATAATTGAAGATACTAAGTAATGGCATACGTTTAGGTTTCAGACTTTGTATGCTTCAGTAAATCAGGCAAACATGCATCCAGTTATTATAGTAACATTCTAGGTTTAAAACAGGAAGTCATGAGCATGTTATCAATGGACAGCAGGCAGAAGCAAATCTTGTATTCTGCTGTTGTCATTTGTACAGATTTTACTGCCTAAAGTGAGACCCGACCTTAACAGCTTTAGCAGGGGGGGTGCTTAACATTTGTTAAAGCTGGTTCTTGTACCAATCTAGCACTTAACTGATTCATCTTTTTCCAAATATCTGAGCATAATCACCATGCTCCATGCACTACTTAGAGATTACATACAATTACTCTATATCCTTTCCTGCTGCTAGTATGCACCACAAAGCTGGTGGCAGTTAACATTATACAGTAACACTTTGTCTTGGCCTGAATACATACCTACAGAATAACATCATTCAGCATACTTCTGCATGCTGTCCATATCTAGTTAAGGGTTTTGTTTTACACTTTCAGAACTCATAGGATGCACTTTGAAATAATTAATACTGGGTAGTGGTTGAGTATGCGCTTCTGACTAGCAAATTACACCTGTAATGAGTTCAGATTTATACATATTGTGTTGAGACGATTAGATTTTTACACAGTTTTGCTGTAATTGCCTGGCTATCTCTGGTCTCTCTACAATGTATCCATTATCATTAATGATGTGTATGCCTGACTAGCAAACGTACAAGGTCATATTATCCTAAATCCATATAACCACACACTTTGCCAAAGCACAAATGCTCCTACTCAAGGTTTAATAGTCAGTCTATCCAGTAATTTGTTACTGCTTAAGAGAACTGAGCTATTTTGCTTCAATTAATTCAAAAAATCTGGTCAACACGCAGATCTCATCGCACAACAGAAAATATACCATTTCATATTAGCTAAAATTGTTTCACTGCTAGTAGAAAAATTTGTATGATGGAAAGTACATTTTGTTACTGTTAGATTTTGTATTATGACTTATTTGGTGGTTACATTAGGTAAGAATAGAAAATCAAGCAGGGATAACAGGGCACTTGCCAAATATGTATCTTTTTCCATATAAGTGCTGCATTTATTTATTAAAATATAACAAAAGCATTACAATCTTTCCCTGTCATGTGCACACACATGCGAGTATGCACGCACACACACACACACAAACATATATACACACACACACATGCACACTCACTGCAGCTGTGAAGTTGCAGTTGAAGTGGTGCTACTTTTTCTGTGGAAAAGCAAGTGCCAGTTTTATTGTTCACTTCATATATCATATCAGGTAGATTAAACAGACGTTACAGAATTCTGCAATACTTTCTTGCATCACCCCTGGCAGAAAAGTTAATGCAGGCTGAGGTCTTCTCAGGGTGTATTCTGTGATGTGCTAATTTCTTATGCTGGTCAGTAAACAGCACATAAGCACAGTCATGCCTTCCAGTATGGAACTGCATGTTTTGACAATCACTTCAGAATGTGGAAATAAACACTTGTGGCAGCATTCAGCTTCTGCAACTTTGAAGACTCTTGCAGACAATACAGTCAGTTGAAAATCTGGTCAGTTTCATATATCATACACTTAGAATGATAACTGTTGCTTCAGTAACCTTCATTTTTAACAAAATGATGGTGCAATTGAGTGTTACTGCTGGAGTATGTCATTATGTGAGTAATGAAAATAATGAGGAAATTAAGAGCGAAACTTAATTCCACTCTAATAGTACAAGAGATCATCTTGGATATTCTAAAGTAGGCCTTAATAAAGGCAGCAAGTAACAGAAAGAATAAACAAGAAGTGTACAGGCAAGTGAGGTATGAATGGGGTAGTCCTGTTTAAGGGTTTCCACTCTGTCTACTTAGTTTTAAGGAGAAGGAGAAACAAAAGTGTGATTTCTGTGAGTAGTTGAAGATCTGGTACAGAATACAATGTTTGTAATGACAGATGAATGGGTACGGGTTCCGACACATGAAATGATCAGTGATTTTTTTGTAAACAGTTTATGGGTTTATGAAGAATAGATGTATGCATAAAAGGAGGGAGTCAGCAAAGCATTACTTTTAAACAAAACATTGAGTGGAGAAAATGAAACAAAAAATGTTTGTGTCACTAAGGAAAAGTGTGAGAGAGTAAGGTTAGATGAAGATGACAGAAAGTATCAAATGGGGCAGAGAGGAAAGAGAATGGAAGATGATGCTATACAAAGGTATGAGCGACAGTAATAAAAAATAGTTCACCGAGTCCAGTCGTTATGTATTGAGGCACTGACTGAGTACAATCATTATATGTTGAGGCACTGACTTTGCAGTCATAATGGAGACCTGCACTATGAATGATACCAAAAGGGATATTGTGTTTACCTGTATTTGATATATTTATGAAGGGAAGAAAAACATCCCAGTAGTGGTGATGCAGAGTAGGCCAAAAAGTATAAATGGTTTGTATAGGTTAAAACCCTCTGAATAGATAGAGACATTTATGCAGATGTTGGCTTTAATGCTTACTGTGAATTCCTCGTGGCTGCCTTCTAGAAGATTTCAAGCTTCGTGATGGGAATGCTACAGACATTCACTGAGGTCATAGACCACGAACGCTTCAGCATTGTATGGTAGGACTGTACCAGAAATTATAGATTTTTAGACATGGTCCTAACCAGTGCATACAGACTCATGGTTTAATAGGTTGAGACATGTTTAAGCAGTACTTATCAGGCCAATGTTTGGTTTAAACTGCTCTGGAAGGCTCTGGAAGGCAGTAATGATTTTAGAAAAGTGAATTTTGCTGTGCAGGAGGTGGTAAAAGATAAGATAGCAAACCATGGACAAATGATGACGCAAATAAGTTATGGAACAGGTCTGAATGGAGTACTCAAAATGAGGGGCAAAAGTGTGAAGATGACACAAAAAGAGAAGAAAGGCTACTGTAGTTTGATAGAAATGTGAAATTACCAAAGAAGGAAAGAGTTATGGCCTAGCAGGGGTGGAAAGGAGGAACTAAACATGTGCAGGATGGACAGTTCTTGAAGGATAACAAAAAAGGTAGCAAAGATAGTAAGAGCTTAAAAGTCTAAAACTGAAAATGAGTTAGCAAGATCAAGATGGAAGCAAAATGTTTTATGCACATACCAGGAAGAAGGAAGGAAGGGATGTTTAAAACTGGTTGGGCTAAGAAAACATGGCAAGTAAATAGAAGGTGGTGTTGTCTAGTTTAGCCGGATTCATTTCTCTGACTGGATTACTGGTGATCCTGACAAGAGGTACTAGGAGAAATAGTCCATCTGGGCTTCAGTAAATGGATCAAGACTGTTCCACACAAGAAGGTATGGAAGAAGAACCATATAGCTGAAGAACCGGGTAGCTGCATGAAAGAATGGCAGGATAAAGAAGTATGTGGCGAGAGGGACATCTTTAAGAATTTAGAAGTTGATTAACGGAATGCTGAATTCATCTCTCCTCTGTTCATTATTTTCAGTATTTTGGACTCGGACACATCATCTGGAACAGAAAATAGGATCCACCCTCTCTGCTGGTGGTGTAAACAAATGCAATGTGCTACAGTTACTTCACATCAGCTTTGGTGTGATGCATCAACAAGGTGTGTTTAACTTATGGCAGCACAGCGGGGCAATTATTTGGGGGTACAAATAGCACTGTAAAACTGGGAGCAGAGTGACAGGGAATGACAGCACCAGGAAAAAAATGATGCTGAGGTGTATTCTTAAGGGATTGGAGATTTCAAAAGTAAACTGGTAATACTGCCACCCTACAGGGCTATGATCAGACCACAGCTCGAGTCCTGCATGCAGTTCTGAAGACCATATAAAGATGTAAAACTGTTGGTATTAAAGCTGCCAGAAAGATCCAGTAAAGACATGTGACCAGAGGTGAAAAGAGCTAAATCTGTCTTCCCCTGAGACAGGAAGAGATGAAGTGGGCATGACTTCGGTACAAAACATCATGACAGAGTGGAGAAGCTATTATTCTGAACACAAAAGCAGATGAGGAAGAATTGGGGAGGCAGCAGATAGCAGCAACTAACTACTATGCAGAACATAAAAGGGTAAAAACGATAAGTGCAGTGTAGGATAGAGGGGGTGATAGAATATTAAATCCACTTAGATGGGAATAGAATATTAAATCCACTTAAATGGGAACATTAAGGAGGTTTATTTTATTCTGGGGTTAAACAAATTTGGTGTACTATACCATAATGTACTATAACCTGTTTTTATGGCTTCTCACAATTTGGTTTTCAAGGAAATTGAGGGGGATGTTGTGCAGCTTTGATGTCCGTATTTTTTTATATTGTACCTCACAAAACTATGACCAGCAATGTAAATGGAAGGAGATTCAAATTTCTGATGAGAATCTTTTAGCTACCAAAAGGCTCAGGACAACCGTTAATAGACTATATCGACCAAGAAGCCAGTGTCCCTTAGAGTGTCATGGGGTTTGATGCAAGGGCTGTTAATGTGCAGCATTTGTGTTGATGACTCGGCTGTTTGATAATAAGACCTCAGTGGTTTTTGATTATAGACAGTAGAGTGGGATTGATAATGTGTACTAGCACAGTCTTTCATAATTTATGACATGGTGATAGCATGTTTAGATAATGGCCATGAGAAAATATGTCTAGAATTTATAATCACCTCAGCATAAAAATTATACTGTACAGTGAAGACAGCAGTGATGAGAACAAACAAAATGATGGAAGGCTTTTCCTATGTTTAGACTCTAAAAGCCAGCTGTTACTGCCCTGCGAATGAGGCTTCATTTACAACAGTGTTTGATTGTGTGGACCATATAATGCATTATCAAAATGGTTGACAACATGCAGGGGACAGTTACTAAGATAATGTAGGGAGTATGACAAAAATTCAGAGTCCAAGATATCTGCTTGGATTAGAAGAAAAGGGAATTTAAAGTTAAGGTAAAAATGCAACAAGCTATTAACAGAAAGCTAGTACAAATAAGAAGAGAACAAAAGTGTGACTTTTCTATGGCAACTTCATTGAAGAATGTAAAAGGTCAGTATCCATTACAGTTACTTCTTTGAAAGAAGTAAAATCTGAAATACAGTGCTAAAAGTAGTGATAAAATATTACCCTTGATATCAGATGTTGATGTGTTAGGAGGAAAACATTAAAGGAATAAAATAAGAGACAGCCGCAAATGAAAACTGGGTCAACATAATAAACCAAAGGGATTGGACTGCCTGTATACACACATGTAAACAAAGTACGGGTGCCCAGGTTGTTGCTGATTTGACACAACTGCTTCCCGCACTCAAGCTTCCTATTTATGTGCAACATTAACTTGGCCCTATTCCATCTGTTTTTGTCCATAAGTGGAGAATACTGTATACCCTTGAACATTTTGTTAAGTTACCATAATGAAACACATTTTTCATTCACTATCTTCAGCTTAAATGATGTAATGAGCTGGACAGTAATGTTGCAGTAAAACACTAGCAGACGTTAAGACTGTAGGCTGTCCTATGCTGCGTACTCCAGGCTAGCTACACTTTCAGGTCCATTTAATGGACAAAGTGTAACACAGACAGCAGAAGTTGATCACAGCTTCACTGATCAGAGAAGGCTAAGCACTACATGTTCAGACAGAAATCTGACTATTATAATCAGATTTTAGAATGAGATGTCAGTGTCATCATCTTTCTGTTTGATGATGCATTTTAAATAGGCACTACCATTTTTTCTGAGTAGAGCAATGTGCATTAAAATGTTTATATTTGTAATCAATGACTTAAAGTAAGAAAAAAGTTGTTTTCTATGTTGCTTGCTGTGGAAGTATATGCATCTCTCTGCTTTTGCCTTCTCTGGTTTTCCCACCAAGCAGTACTTAATTAACTGAGCTGTTAACTTTTTAAATCATTCTTTAGAGCTTCCTGGCTGATTTTCTGCTGTTTTAAATGTTTGGTCAGTTTCTCACTACTATTTTTCTGCTGTGTTAAATATTATCTAGTCATGTGTCCCACTCACCAGGTCAGACAAGGAGAAAGTCAGGGTCAGCTGTCTGTCCGGTGCCAGGATTTACCAATTCATGCATGCACTCCAGCTCTCTCAGCAACAAGTACTATTAAGACTCCATCATAGTTCATGTTGGTATGAATGACCCGAGTTGTACCTCATTGGACTATATGAAGAGAGAGAGACACTGTCGAGCTCTCTGAGTATGTATACCAGGCAGGTATGTCCTTAGCCCTGAGCAGCATACTACCCTCACTGAGAATGATGCCACAGTATAAACAAAAAAAAAAATGATTGATTTCAATAATTGGCTTAGTTTTTGGTGTTATTCCAAGGGGATTCAGTTCCTGTCCGCCTGGGAAACCACAGTCAACAAACCTTGCTGTTTTGCAGAGCCAGTTTACACCTGGCTCCTCCAGGCTTTTGGCTGATGGCAAAGGCTCTTGCCTACCCTATAGTGCCTTTTTTTGGCAGGGTCTCAAACATTATTACCAACATGAAATTAATCAATTAGAACAAAATAAGTCTCATGCTTTTAAATGCTAGGAGCTCAAACCAAAAACTGAATTCCCCAGAAACATTTCTGTCACTAGAAGATACAGATGTTTATGCAGTCAGCGAAACCTGGTTTAAGGCCTCCGAGAGTACCCTGGACCTGTAAGGCTACAATGCCTTCCACATCTTTAGACTACAAAATGAATGTGTGAAAAACCAAAGGAAGTGGTGTTTCAATCTATATTAGAGATAAATTTACCTTGTGTTTAGTTAGACTGGACAACTCCATGGAGTTAATCCAGGTCCAGGTCACAGAAGATAAGACCCCCCCATTCAAGTCCTACCAGATATAGATCCCCCTACATGGGGCACAACACCCATGAAGCCTAGTTAACCAAACAAAGACCATCCACATTGTACTGAACACACTGGTTATGGGTGATTTCAATTATCCCACCATCAACTGGGAAACCTACTCCAGCCTAAACTCACTAGCACAAAAGTTCCTTGACTTTGTGAATTCAAATGCCTTGGAACAAATTGTCCATACCCTGACAAGTGGAACAAACATTCTACATCTGGTCCTAACAAACATGTCCAACAGGTGCACTGCTGCAACTGTTGCACCCTCATTAGTTAAAACTAACCACAAATCAGTCACCTTCGAACTGACACTAATCCCAGAACTCGCAAAGGGTGAAATCAGTCTAAAAAACTTCACCAAGGCAAACTATACCCACCTAGGTGAAGCTATAAATCTATTCCAAGCCCCACCCCAAGATGAAAGAGTTAACTATACCAAAGCATACACTAAAGCCCTGTACAATCATTTACATAAGTGTATAAACTCAGTTGTACCAGATAGAATCAAAGCCAGAGCTCCAAGTAAAATCAAGCTGCCATAGTTGACTTACAGATTCAACAAACTCTACAATAAATGCAAAAAGTTGCTGTCCAAGGAAATAAAGGCAAGGACCTTCCTCAATCTTAACAGGTAAATGAAACAATTTGTCAAATCTTCCAAGAGCTCCTTTGAGAGAAACATAGCAAGTACTGCTAAGCTTAATCATAAGGCCTTTTACAGCTGTGTACATAACCTAAAGGGTAGTACCCAAGCATGTGCAGAACTGGTGGCCAACAGTATCACACACACTGACCCCAAAGAGATAGTGAACCTGCTAGCAGGTAGGTTTGGTGAAAATTTCACTCCCTTATCCCCTCCTAACTTGCAACAAACCCTACCCCAACTCCCCCACCTAAAATATCTGAAGAGCAGGTCCTCAAAGCCCTATATAAGGGAACACAGTCTCTGTTGGACTAGATGACAACCCAGGCTGTCTTCTATACTGGCTACCATCACGACTTAAGTGCACTTTTCAATCATAGCCTAAACACAGGCTATGTTCCTGTGGAATGGCGAACAGCTAGTTATTCCCCTCCACAAAGGTGGCCTAGCAACAGATCCAGGGAATTACAGACCCATAAGCCTGACTAGCATCATCTGTAAGGCCATGGAATGTATCATTATGGACCGACCTACAAACCCTGGTTCCTATCCAGTTTGGCTTTGTGAAGGGCAGATCTTGCCTGTTAAATCTGTTGGATTTCTTTGAAAGTGCGACCAAAACCATTGATAAGAGCACATCTGTGCACACAGCATACCTCAACTTGGCAAAAGGCTTCAACACAATTGCACATTCAGACATTACCGATAAACTTAGCAAACTGAATGCAAGCCCCTTTGTTGTAAGATGGGTTGCTTGCAGGCTCAGAAACTGGAAACACACTAGCAAAGTGGGTGACTCCACATCAACCAGCAGATCTGTTACTGGTGGCGTACTGCAGGGGACAGTGCTGGGCCCCCTACTGTTTGGTGTATACTTCTCAGAAGTTCAGGTCAAAACTAAAGGGTTGTGCTGACCAAGTTTGCAAATGACTGCAAACTAGATGCAATCATTGAATCCCCAAATGATGTCAGTATACTCCAGGAATGTCTCACACAGACCAATGACTGGTGTGTTAGTCACAGTCTCAAACTCAATGCAGAGAAAGGAAAAATCATTCCCTTCAGCACAATGTCCCTTCACACTGTCAAATCAATAACAATACCATAAGTACTCAGAAGTGGTAAAGGACCTAGGATCACAGGTTGACCGCAACCATAACTTTGACCACCGCATGTCTACTGTTGTAAGGAAAGCTTTCTATGTAGCTTACTTGATTATTAAAGGCATCACCTCAAGAGCAAAAGAAGTTATAACCCCCCTATACCTGGCACTTACCGGCCCATAATTGAGTATAAAGTCCCATTCTGTATGTACTGTGCTAAGCATGTACACCAATTGGAAGACCTCAGAGGTTTCTAACAAGATCAAGGGCCTGCAGCATATACCTTATCACAGGCCAAATAAATTCCCTGTTACTATACTCCATATCATATAGACTTCTTAGGGGTGACTTCTGCCTGGCCTGCAGAGCAACCCAAGACTAAAATCTAATGAACTTACTACATATCCATAAATCAAGTGGGGCTAGGGTTCCCCCATTCCAGGGACTTAAATATGGCTGGAGACTGAAATAGGACATACAGGAGGAACAGATTTATCTCCCAGTGACTGCCACATCTTTGGAACAGGTGAAACAGAGTACCTCTATGACATTTTTCAAGAGGAACCTGGATGAGTGGTTAGTGCACCATAAATTCATATCAGGGATAGTGCCCAGAACCCTCCTGGACATGGGCAGTCATCACTAAATGCAATCTTCGGTATTGACTAGTACTTCTACTGGGTTGAAATGACTAGGCTTAAAATGACCATTAGAATGATAGCTTAGTAATCTTCTATGATCCTATACAGTCACTGCACACAGTGAAGAGCAGTGTTTCAATGAGCCTTCTCATAATGTTAGAGAATTAATGCAAACCAGGTCAGTGCTTGAGTATCAATCTAAACAGCACAGCTAGATGAATCCAAGTTAACTGTGAGCTGTCTGACTGAAAACATTTGTGAGAAAAGAGGAGAATAAAGGAAATTAAATACATTTTTCTGCAGGAGGTAAAGCTCTCCCACCTCTCAGCTGCGGAGGGCCTCCTCATATATACCTCACTTAAAATTATTGATTCGGAGCTTGATCCACCTTGAGTAAGAGATAAAAAAAATTAGTATTTTTCATGTGCCATCATATTTTTGCATGCAACTGCAATGTCAGCAAAATATTTATTGATGAGGCAACTTACTACCTAAGGAAAATATCTGAATCCAGACTGGCAAAAATTACATTTGCCCTGTTTTCTAGTTTTATGAAAGACAGTAGTTCGGTAAAGCAACCCTTTTGTGTGTATTATCATTTAAAGCACTTTGAGTTTGAATGGTGGTGCATTTCTTTATCTACAGTGGAGCTTATTTTGTCTGCCCATGGAATATTACTGAAGTTATTTTTTTAAAGGTGTGTGTGTGTGTGTGTGTGTGTGTGTGTGTGTGTGTGTGTGTGTGTGTGTGTGTGTGCGCACATGTGCACATTTCTCTGTAACGGCACTCAAACTTGAATAAAATTATATCAATTATTAAAGCATCATTTTCTCACCAAAGCACTGCATTAATTATAAGAAGAAGCCACAGGATGCTGCTGTATTCTCAACACACAACATTTTTTTACATCAAGATAATGAGGATTTTCTAAAAACTAATGAATAAAAAGGTTATTGGTTTCACATTATTTCTCACAATATATAACCCCAACAGGATACACTTAAATGTGTGTTATCATCTATCAAATAAAAACTGGTTTTGCAAGTTGTTTAGGAATTAAAACCATAATTAAATGTCATGCATGCAATAGTTCTGTAGATGGTCTGTGCTTTTTTTCTCTCAGATTTGTATAAATATTATATAGATCTTACACCTCCTGCAAACATGGACAAGCTGAATAAAAGAAATCTACTTATTTAAGTTTTACATACCCTGCCTGCCATATTGCAATGCATATAAATATATAAAATAAAGATATATATATATATATATATATATATATTTTTTTTTTTGCAACAGGCTTTAACAAAGATATTCAAAATACGATAATCAGCAGCCTAGTCTAGGCCTCCTCCCCAGTTTCCCAAGTTTTAAATTCCAGGACAGGAATCATCCAGATTGTCAAAACTGAATGCATATTTATTGAAGAAAATGCATAACTCATAAATCTAATTAACATGAAACAGTATAATATTTAAATTTTTCTGTAACCACAGCTAATAAACTGCTTAAAGAAAATACTGCATTCTGATATCATGGAAAAGGCAAACCAGTTAAGTGCTTCTGTAGCGTGAGACTTAATCTTAACAACTGTTAAGCACCCCTGCTTCAGTTGTTAAGATTAGATATCATATTAAGTAGTTAAATTTGGCAGTTCTGGCTAGCAAATGCCAGTGGCAGTAATGAAAAGAACTTTATTTCTATGCCAGTTTTCCATTTATGGCTTTTTGTAATATAAGACAACATGTTATGCTGTCTTTCTGACAGTACTCATTAAGTACTTTATGGCTTTCAAAGCTAGCAAAACGCTTAGTGTGCTTTTTTTTCTGTAGCTAGTAGTACATGGGGCAGATAAAGCTCCATGCACCACATAAAATTACAGTCTAGTCTCTGATCATAACTATATATTATGTGTTCTCTCCATGGATGCCAAGTTTCACATTTCTTGGCATTCATGTCTTGAACATGTAACAAGCTGGTTAGGATCAGAGACCCACTCACAATTCTCTATATTATAAAAATAATGACAATTTTATTAATATGTATATGTTTGCAGTTCACTTGATTGAATCTCATAATGACAAAGTGAGGTGATGTGCAATTTTTTTTTCTTAAAAAAATGTGTATTATCAGATCCTGGAAATGATGTTGGAAACATTGGTACTTCCTAGTGCCAAAAATGTTGGATGTACAAATAGTTTTAGGTGTAGGAGTGTATGTGTGTGCACATGCATGTTGAGGTTAGAATAAGGGAGTGTTAATGGAATAGATTTAGTGGTGTGTGTGTGTGTGTGTGTGTGTGTGTGCATTAAGCCTGAGTATCTTGTGTGGTGGTGCTGTTAGGCAAAGTTTTTTTTTTTTATGTGCAGGGCTGGCAGTGATCAATAGTAAGGTGGTGGTTAGGGTTAGCACAACTGAGTAAAGTAGAGTGGGCAGCATGTAATCTCTGTCCTTGTTTTTGCGTCGGTAAGATGGACTGTAAACTAAAGGACAGAGTGTATTAACACTTGTACAGCATTAGGAAATCAAAGATGGAAAATGCTTTGGCTAAACATGCTCATGAAAATCCACAGCACAATTTCAGATTTAGTATCATAGACCAGATAGACTACAACCCCAGAAGACGTCCCTTGGGTTTAATGTTAGAAACTTGTGAACTTATGTGGCAAATAAAATTGAATGCTTACAGTCCACCAGGCTTAAATGATTTGAGTTCTTTAGCCTGTATACAAAAACTTAGGAACATTCAAAGGAGACCAATACTTTCACAATCACTTGTAAATAATTGCTTTTGAAACAATTTTTAGCAATAGGGTTATTGTACATTAGTTTTAGCTAGTAATGCTTTCTATGATGATTCCCATAAAACTGCTAGTGGTCGCTGTTTATACAGTTATACATCACGATATTTCTCTAATTCAACATACACCTTCCCAGTAAAATATTTCCATATATATTTTAAATGTGGCATTTTAAAGTGCTCTTTTACTTGTATGTTGTCTTTAATGATTCTTATAATTTGATATAAGGTGTGGTGGTAGTTCTTTAACTCTTGAATTGATTTAAACCATGTGACTTGTTTAATGTATATAATTAATGGTTTTATTGTGGTTCTTTGTCTGACGAAGTTTTACTTATTAGAGTAAGACAAAAGCACTTAATTTACTGTTTTTTGGCAAACAAATTATTACCCTGTGGAATACTTTTGGGGCCAGCAGTTGATTTTTATTTATTTAGTGTTTTATCCTGTGCCAGAGTGGCCAAATCCCCATGCCCACGTGCTAATCCTAACCCTGCACATTGCCTTACCAAAATCCTTTACTAACACCACCACTATTCATGCAAATTCTGTGTTGTGTTGCTAGGGTGTTAGGGTTTTGCTATTTTTCATTTGTTTTATTCAAACAATAAGAAAAGGAACATTTTTGCTTTCCTTTTGTAAGCAGTTGAATTTCATATTTTGTGTTTGATACTGGAAATGTCCAATTTGATGTTTTTGACTTGGTGAGTCTTGGCATAGTGTTTATAACACACATATATATATATATATATATATATATATATATATATATATATATATATATATATATATATATATATATACACTCACATATACATATATACAGAGAGAGAGAAAGAGAGGTGTATCATTTTATACGCACACACAACTATAATGAATATAAATAAATACTTTATTGTAAAAAAAATATTTTTTAAAGTTGTCAACTACAGATAGGATGTCTTTGTACAGCAATTTTTGATGCCCTGTTTATTCATAATCTGATAAAGGGTTATGCTATTCTATTATTCTGTGAAGAATACAAATGATTATGAACAGGTTGGCAATCATTACCAATTTCTTAATGTGTTTGAAATGCAGGTTCAAGAAAGTAGCATCGAGAGTGAAACTTGAGAGGTGGATTTATTTAATATAATCATTGATCCAGTCACACACACACACACACATTCATAGGTAGGTACTAGGCTATGGTAGGTACTAGGCTATTGGCCCTAGGGCTTATATAAGCCTAGCCAAAAAGGTACCCTGGCTTTTGCCACCCAAGAAAATTATTTTCCTGTACCCCTGTTGAGCAGAGCCACAGAAGTGATCCCTGGGTGAATTTCCCATCTCCCATTCAATCATCAAGATTTTTCTTGAAGAGTACTAATGAGGAGCTTTGTTTGATATAGATAGGTAGTTTGTTCCAGAGTATGGGAAGTCTCTGGGACAGTAATCTATCCCTCTAGCATGTTCTGTTTATTGTGGTGACAAGGTTTAGGTCCCTAGAGCGTGTAGCTCGGAGGGATTGTAATTTCTTTAAGTGTAGCATGTCCAACAGCTCTGGGTTTGACATAGCTCTGTATGTTCGGCAGTGATCGTCTCTGAGTAGGTGATATGCAACAGATTAAAGCTGCAGTTTTTTTTTTCAAAGAATTTTATTAAATTATTAAAATGAACAAATATTTCCATGAAATTATAACATTTTTTCTTTAAAGTTAAAAAACAAATTAAAAAAACAAACTTTCTAATATATAAACCAATGTAACTAAACTATGTACAAAGACGTTCATCATGCAAAAAAAAATTCTTAATGTAACTGTAGGATTAATTAAAATCATCTGTTTACATAAATTAAACTATTTTTCTAGAAGCTCATAGATGAAATTCCATGAATTATATAATGTAGTATTCCTAGATGATCTAGATTTAATAGTTAACATTTCCAAATTGCACGTTTCAAGGAGTATATTTTTAAATTCCAAAAATGTAGGTGCTGTACTAGATTTCCAATTCTTAGTGATTGTTTTTCTAGCTATAGATAGTATAGACCAAACCAAAGGGTACTTATTCTCTTTTACACAATCAGGAACAGGAGTATTAAATAAAACAAGTGATTTAGATGTAAAGAAATTATCAGTAAAAATTGTTTGCAACAAATTATTGATATCATCCCAAAATTTTCTTAAATATATGCAATTATAAAACATATGAGATCAGTCAGCATTCAATTCAATATTACATCTCCAACATGTTATATTCTTTTTAGAAAATATACTTATATTATGAGGAGTGATAAATGATCTATTTAAAAATCTCCATGTGAATAATTTCCATTTTAAAGTAGTAGTAGTCATACTTGCTGATTGTAAAATATTACATTTGTCTTTCTCAGAAGGGGGATTTTTATTAAAGAAAAATATTTCCAATAATTATCTGAATCTGTATTTAAATCACATTTAATTGCCCTATAAATTTTTGATAACTTGTTATTAGCAGGAGATTTATGAAAAAAACTGATAAAATCATATATTGTATTAGCTTGGGAATTTTTTTCCTAATTATAAGAGACATAGAATCCAATTTATTTAATACATATTGTCTAGCTTCTTGAAGCTCTAACCATAAACAAGAATCAAATTTATACTCTTCCAAAAGTAAACTATTGGATTTTATCTCATTATTTATCATCATTTGGTGCCAAAATGTTAAATGCTTTTGCTGAAATATAGACATTTTTGTATAATCTGAAGAGAAAATAGATCTGTGTGTGTAGGCTATAGGGAAGAGTAAACAAAGCCAATCCTTATATATATTATATTTAAATATAAAATTTTTAAATGATTTTAAAAGCAAAACTATATACTTAGAGTTAAAAGTCAGAGAAGAAAATTCAGAAATATAATCTTTTAACATCCAAATAAATGGATTATTAATTATATTTAGCTTATAGGAACTGTTTATATCTTTGGTATTTTGTGGCAATACCTCTATAAACTCTTTCCACTTAGCAGTATATTCCACATCAATGAGATGAGAGATTGCATTGAATACTGATGAAATTGAATACATTTCTAAATTTGGTAAGGCTATACCCCCATTATTCCAATTATACATATGGTATGTTAATGCAATCCTTGGCTTATTTGGGATCCACAAAACTTTCTGAATCATTGAATTACATTATTTAATTATTTGGTAAGAAGGGAGGTATAGATAAAGATTGAATTATATATAAGATTTTGGGGAGAAGGATCATCTTTATTATTAAGTTTATCATCCATAGAAAAGGGTAATTTGTTCCATTTATTTATTAAACATTCTATCTGTAATAGACTTTTATTATAATTTATTTGAATGGTATCTTTAATATTGCTAGTAATTATTATACATAAATATGCTATTTGTTGAGACTGAGCTATATATTCATCAGGTATATTGTATTTTTTGAACCTGTTAAAAGAATTTGTGTTTTATTATTATTAAAAGTAAGGCCGGAATTTTTTTGAAAATATTCCATGTTTTTAAAAAGTTTTTGTATAGATTCCCTTCTACTCCCAAGAGTAATCAATATGTCATCTGCAAACATTTGTATTGTAGATGATATAGTGAGGTTTAACTTGTATCCTTCAATATCTGTAACATGTCTTATTAAATTTGCCCATGGTTCCATAACTAATGAAAATAAAAGAGGGGATAAAGGACACCCTTGCTTAGTACCTTTTACTATTGGTATATTTTGAGATATACTAGTGCCAATTTTAACATAAGCTTGGCTACCTTCATATAACAGAGTGATAAGATTGATAAAATTATTGGAGAAATTTAATTATTTTAATAGAGTGAACAAATACTCCCATGTAACTGAGTCGAAAGCACAATTTATATCTAAACTAACTAGAGTTAGATTTGTTTTAAGATTTTTCACCAAATCAATTAAAGTTAATATTCTTTTAATGTTATCATATGAAGTTCTCTTCATTATAAACCTTGTTTGATCACTATCAACTAATTTGAGTAAAAGTGTTTTAAGCCTTTCTGCATAAATGGACATAAATAATTTGTAATCAGTGTTTAATAGGGAAATGGGTCTATAGGAGGTACACTTAGAGGGATCTTTGTTAGATTTTAAAATAGGAGAAATAAAAGTGTATTTCCAAGAAGGTGGAATTATGTTTTTGTCCTGAACAAGATTAAATACTTTATAAAGCAATTTTAGAGCATTTATAGGTAGTAATTTGTAAATTTCAGGAATGATGCCATCATTACCTGGTGCTTTATTTTGCTTTAATTTGGTAATGTGAGTTTGAAGTTCTTTGAAAGATATTTGTTTATCAATAGAAATCCCTTGTTCCTCTGAAAGTCATGTTTTAGTGTATTTATTAATAAATGTTTTTATTTCCTCTCTAGAGTTAATTTCAGTAGTTGTTTGGTTGATGTTTATAAAAAAACTCTCTAAATTCAGTTAATATATTATGAATTTCCGATACCATTTTTCCTTTTTAGGGGAGAATATTTCATTACTATGATTAAATCTATTTAATCTTTTTGTTTTATTAGCAAGAATTTTTAAGGATTTAGGGTTAGAAGAGAAATTTATAAACTTGAATTTTTCTATATTGATCATAGTTTTATGTTTTAATATTTCTGGATATTTATTTAACATATTTATTTATTTTCTTTTATCTGATATATCTTTATCACCCATATTACTAAGTTTTAAAGTGTCTAATTTGCATTGTATATCTTGCAGCTCTTTATCCCAAGCTTTCTTTTTTTCTGTTGTACCAAGTCAATATCCTACCATATAGATAAGCTTTTAGGGCATCCCATATGTACATTTCTGATATATCATTAGTATTAAGTTCTAAAAAATTCTGTACTTCTGTAGAAATGAAATCATTAAAATCTTTTAATTTTGTGATATAAGCATGAATATTAAAGTTTGGATTGAGTACCACTTCAAAAATTATAGAATTATGATCTGATAAAGGACATGAAATCACTGCTGATTTGTTTAAGGAATCTGTTAAATTATTAGAAATAAAAACTCTATCTATCCTAGAGTATGAGTTATATCTAGGAGAAAAAAGGTGTACAACAAAGTAATAGTATCTGCAAAATAATTTATATCTTTCAAAAAATAAGTATCTGAAAAGTCTTTTAATAATTTAGATATTCTTCTCTTCCCATTAGTACTGGAGTCTTTGTAGTCTAGAATACAATTGAAATCTCCTGCCAAAATAATGTTCCCTTTAGAGAATAGTACAATTTGATCTAGATGTTGTTTCACTGTGTTTATCCCTATCCCTGGGATCCAATATATGTTAATCAATGTGAAAATGTTACTGTTTATTTCTATGGTGACTGCAAAAAACATTCCGTTATTATCCTTATATGTATCTATTATTTTAGGAAAAGGCATTATGCTGTTCCATAGGATAGCTACTCCTCTCTTTTCTTAGTATGTTCAGAACTTACTAAAATCTTATATGTTTTAGATTCAAGCCTGAATATATCCTCTGTTATTAAGTGAGTTTCTTGTAAAAATACTAACTGGGATTTATGTAACTTAAGATATCTAGTTAAATTCCTCCTTTTATTAGGATTATTTAAACCATTAATGTTAACTGATATACCTTTTAGTGTAGTCGTTGAAAATTAAATGATGTAAATATAAACATACTGATCTAAGAAATACACAAGACTATATCCAATAGGAATACTATTATGATCATTAGAGCAAACATAGTGTAAGAGTATCATATTCTTAAAATTAAGGTTGTTTCCTACTACATAAGATATGAACATCTGAAAAGTTATTAGAAAATATTTATAACATAAACATGAAACAAAATAACCAATCCAAACCCCTCTGGAGTTTAAAACTCCTAACTCGAATGACATCAGTCACTCGATTCGACCTCCTATCAAAAGCAGCATCCAATCAGCACCTGCCTAAATGTCTTTAGTCATAACTATAAAAATAAGGCTTCTCATCAATAACATAAACAATTTTTTGTATGAATCAAATGTACAGATATACTGCTGTGTCAGTTAGTAAATTGATGACAGCTACATCTTAGGAATAAAGTACAGAATTTTCTTACATTAGTTAGTAGGTTATTAAGAATTACTATGATCTATTAGTTCACTCTTCTGTTTTAAAGTAATCACATTTGATAAGAACCTTAAAAAGAGACTATGACATTATTTTATTACCGAAATATGGCTAATAAAGGCTGAAGTGTGATATATAGTACTGCCATAGGTGATCAGCTAACTGGGACATAGTTGTAAATGAATCACCTAAGGGCCTTCAATAACCACTAACATTGGCAGCTAATAAATAAGATGCTAATAAAAGTGATTTTACTAATAATCAACTAACATACTGATTGTTCTGAAAGAAATGAACACTGCATTTCTTTGCCAGAAGCCAAATATAGTGATTACTCATCAAGAAGTAAAACCAGCAACATCCTGCTAGTTTTCTTATAACCAAACACCCCGGTGCAGTCTCTCATAGAAGACCGACTAATAAACCTTAAAAGTCTGATCTTCCATTCATTGCATTAATTTGAGTTACCTCAAAGGGTCCATCACCATACTGAAAACTAGTGAAAAGGTCATATTAGTTCAAAGAAACAAGGTGCTTAAATAGCTCCGGTATACTATATAAAAGCCTTATTTAAATATAATGAGCTTTTTATTATTTAGTTATAGCTTATACTATCTTTGAATTTTGAAAAGCTATTTCATTAACAAAACAAAAGATGAAAATTTCACATTTCCTAATGATAAACAGATCTAACTATTTTTAATGCACCTGTCCTTGCAATATTATTGCTGCTTATGTGGTACATCCCTATCAGCCTATTACACAAATGCATTCCTAAAATAACTGAGATAACCTATTATATACATCTATACATTTAACATTTTGATAAATGCTTCATGAATATTTTCTCAGCAAGTCAGTAGTTATAAAAATGTACATCTAACACAAGTATAAAAAACAGCTTGTAGCGTTATTAAATCTTCCAAAAATGCACACATTACAACTAGTATTTCTCATCAAGATATCGGCACCCTTGTCATACATAAAGCAAATATTTTATGAGAATACTATTCGTTTATAAATACATAAGGCTCAAGAATACCTATGATGATCAGAAAAAGTATTTAGGCTACATGTGTACTATAATCCCTATTTATTTAAGAGATTATTGCATATAATGTCTTACAATAAGTTGAAAGTAGTAATCTAGTTATATCTTCTTTCCGTATGCTGTATGAGGAAGCAAATTTGAGTCAGTAGCTTCCCGGTGAAGATCAGAAGATCAATTTACTTCAGCACCTTCATGATGACGTTTTAAGAAAGCTCCGAGCTTTCCAGCCATGATGGATATCACAGTCTCGAGCTCATCATGAAGATAAAGCTTTCAAAGTTCCGACGGGAAATAGTAAGTAAAACATTACTTAACTACATATAAGGCAATGTCTCGAGACTCCCTCTATACTGAGAGAGATGAGAAAGAAAGAAAAAAAAAACTTGCATATACAACACGAAGCAATGACACCTATCAGGCAAAGCTTCACCACACTATCAACCAGGCTCTCCGGTTAATCTCCGACCAAAGCACACAGGCACCAAAACATACAATTAACACAAACAACACCACACATGTCTCTACAGTGCTAGAGCACCAAACCAGAGCCTCCAAATAAACA
This sequence comes from Protopterus annectens, assembly GCF_019279795.1. Taxonomy (NCBI): domain Eukaryota; kingdom Metazoa; phylum Chordata; order Ceratodontiformes; family Protopteridae; genus Protopterus; species Protopterus annectens. The sequence continues at coordinate 553,969,763 of NC_056743.1, read as the reverse complement.
CACCAACAACTTGGAAATGACAACAAAGCCTTACCATTACTCCAGCCACACTGCCACTCACATCCCGAGTCAGAAGTACCATCGCTAGCACAGCAATTCTGCAACTATACATCAAGCCATCATACAAGATTCCTTTATCAAACAATTAACCATAAATCAACTAAAATACAAATACAGCAATTATAACTAAATAAAAGTTGTCCAACCACGATAAGAACCAAAATCAAGATAAACAAATACGCCCCCTAATGATAAGCACCACTACAAGACATTCGGAAGCATAGATATCCGAGACAGGAGAATCACTGCATCCATGGGAATCAAACCAATAAACATTAAGATAATTAATCTTAAACAAATAGTACAAATGGAAAAAAAAAACCCCAGCAAACGACTATTCTACAAAACAAAATAGACAACTATTTAGTTAACCAATTTACATTATATTAAATATAATACCAAAAGCTCACCTGGATGTCCGGTTTCATTTCCCCAACTGATTGAATCAAGTGCAAATATGTACTTGTTATGATTCATCTTTTGATTTTTTTTTTTTTAGGGTCAAATGTTTTCTAAGTGTTGTTCTCAGCATTCCTTTTAAGACTAGGACTGGCCCACTCCATTTCATCTACTTTTTCCAGTATGTTATTAGATTTTATATAAGTTATTGCATTGTGTAGGTCGTCAAAAATTTTAAAACCATCTTGATAAAATAGGAATAATGAGTAGAAGTCAATGGCAAGGAGCGAAGCAGAATAAAATGTCCACAAAAAATCCTCAGGTTATAAATATCCAGCTGTGAAATAGGTTAACCAAGATAAATCCACATGAAACACGAATTCTAATGATATGTGCACAAGAACTTTATTGTATCAGACACTAACTAGAGCTTCATCAGATCTATTCAATGATACATAAAATAAAATTGCATATTATATAGATGCACTAATAAAACAATTCAATTAATTCATTACAAAACCTCTCATTACGCATTTAAAAGGGAAATGTGAAACATAAAAAGAGGAGAAAACATACTACCTAGTGTTTAAAACCAATATGCAAAAAGATATATATATTTACAATATAACAAGGTATCTGTTCATAAAATACATCATTGCCAACAAAACCATAGAAATGTATAAATACAAGAATAATATGGCATATAAGTTAAATGATACATATGTATAAAATTTTATATATATATATATATATATATATATATATATATATATATATATATATATATATATATATATATATATACATGAAAATATATGTAAATACTTATATAACATTTCAGATATAAAAAGAAAATAAAAGTGAGGAGGTAAAATCAGTCTTTATAAAAAATAGCATATCACAAAATACAACATGAACAAAGGACCATGTAAAAAGCTAGATATCATGTATGTGTGTAACTTATATATGGGTGCACTTTCACTTGATATTCCTACGTTTCCTTAGCCTTGGTTTAATAGAGGCTCTCTCATTTAGGCCTGACCCACTATCAGCCCTTAGTCGTATGATCCAATCACTCTCCCTACTTTCCGTGTGACTCCTAATGTCACCACCTCTCATATTGATGGGTAAGACCTCCAACACTCTGAAGAGGAAGGTGTGTGACTGATCACTTTTCTCAACATGTTTGGCTAATGCATTATTGGGTGACCCTTTCCTGATGTTATATACATGTTCTCTTATTCTATCTCTGAATTTACAATTCGTTTTCCCTACATAGAAACTGGTGCAAACTTGACATACAGCAAGATAAACCACGTTGCATGTCATACAATTTGCTTTAGCAATGGTCCTAAAGGTTTGTTGTGTATCAGGATGTATAAAATATGTGCTAGTGTCAATGTAAGAGCAAAAATTGCATCGACCACATGGCACAGTGTATCCTATGGCTGTGCCATTGCTAGTCTCTTTGGGATAGCACAGCATTCTCTTGAGATTCTTCTTATTCCTGTATTGAAATTTTGGAGTGTCACCAACAATATTTCTAATGTCATCATCTATTTGGAATATTGTCCAAAACCTACTAATTATATCCCTAACCTTGTGATAGTCAGATGTAAAAGTGGTGGTAAATTTCACGACAGATACTGTGTTAGTGTCCTTAACAGAGGTGTCTATACCCTCTCTTGGTCCAAAATATGGTATGGCAATAGTATGTCTTAGATTGTGTATGTCTTCCAGATTATTATTCACTTCATCAATATTATAGCCTCTATCTACCAATCTGTCCTTTAAATTGTTAAGTTCAGTATTAAAACCTTCCTCAGTTGGGTTCAACCTAGAGGCCCTAATTGCTTGGCCTTTAATAATATTTTTAAAAACAAAAGAGGGATGCATGCTTGATCTCAATAATAGAGAGTTACTGTAGCATGTCTTCCTAAATATACCTGTGTTGATCAAACCACTGGGTAGTCTCTCAATGTATAGATCCAAGAACTCAATCTTGTTCATAGAATGGTTCAGGGTAAATTTAAGATAGCTAGTTAGACTGTTCATAACTACTAAAAACAAACTCAATTGCTCTACTGTCCCCTTCCATAGAATAAAGACATCATCAACAAAACGTCGAAAAAAGACCACATGTTGCATAAACGCTTCTGTTTTAAACAAAACATTCTCCTCCCATTGGGCCAGGAACATGTTTGCATAGCTATTAGCGCATGGTGTACCCATTGCAACACCATCGACTTGCCTGTATATGACATCATCAAATATGAAGATATTATTCTCTAGTACCAGTTCTAAAAAATGTACTAGTAGATCTATTTTAACTATAGTATAATTACTATGTGCTTTCAGATACTCAGAAACATATATAAGGCCAAGATTATTGGGGATAACCGTGAATAATGATTGTATATCAAATGTAACAAAGATACATCCATCTATGCCATTACAATGTTTAACACAATCATAAAAATCCAAAAGAAACTGCTTCAAGTCCCTTAGAACATACTTATTATCATTCAATATGGGTCTTAAATTCTTCTCTACATATACTGAAAGATGTTCAGTGACCCACCCGCGACCAGAAACTATCGGTCGCATGGGAGGGTCATCAACATCTTTATGGATTTTCGGAAGCCCATGCATAGTAGGAATCAATGGTTTCTTTATAGTAAGATACCCATAAAGATCTGCTTCTATAAGTCCACTTAAATAAATATCATATAATGTATCTCTAATCAATCTTATAATATTTGCTGATACATCATTGGTAACAACTTCATAAAAACTATCATTCAACATGTTCTTCATGGATGCATAATAATGGTCTATATTCATGACTGCTACCCGGCCTCCCTTATCTGCTGGCCTAACAACTATGGTATTATCATTCTGTAGTCTCCTAAGGCTTAGTCTTTCTTTATGTGAGAGATTGTCTCCAAAGCAACGTCTCCTACCTTGATTCTCATTATAGTATTTATGTAGCTCATCTTCAGTGAGGTGTTGATATGTCTCTATTATAGGATGATTCACCGGAACAAATTCGCTAAGATTCTTAAAGACGAATTTCCTATCTAATTGATCTCCTGAATCACATCTTTTATAAAGCAGCTTAAGCATAACATTCCTACAGAACAGTTTCAGATCTATAATTGTTTCAGTTATAACACTGGTGCTTTTGGGAATAAAATTCATCCCTCTACTTAGCAAACTGATGTCATCATCAGTTAATGTTCTATTAGAAAGATTATATACTAGCATCTGTCCTATTTCTTCCACATTCTCTTCAAAGTTTGATTTTGTGGGAATTCCACTGAGTACTTCCTTTTCTGTCATCCGCAACTCATGGAGCGCAAATGTCTGGGACCCTTCTCCATTCGAACAGGAAGGGGAAAAGAAACATTAATTGCGGTCTCAGGACATGGTGTTGTCTGGTTACTTTGTATTTTCGGTCTAACAACAGCACCTGTGTCTCTACCCCCACTGACTGGTTTATTTTTCACTATCTGAACTTTAGGGTACAAACTAGTTTCCCCTTGCATACTCGGATGCATGATGTGAATTACATCATTAGAATCATTATTAATCATTGTTGTAACTTCTGTAACTTCACTAGTATCATCATGTGTAGTAATAATATCACATACTTCATCCCTAATATTTGTCATTGATGGATGTACCTGTTTAGTATTAGTGATGGTATCTGTATTAACACACCTATTAACAGGACTGTTCATAACATCCATATTCACCAAAGTTCGTGTAACTATCGAATCTTTACTAGAATTCACTGACAGTATATCACAATGTTTATCAGTGGTCACAGAAGGGACCTTTACATTATTAGTATCATTATTAACATCATTTAAGGTCTTATTTTTCCTATGGTCATATCTATTGGCATTATCAGAGACAATGTTATTATTATTGGCATTGCTAAAACTATTAGCGACACTACCAGAATTGTTAAAACCATTCATATTTTCATTGCTATTATAATTACATCTGGGCCAAGTGAACACATGGCCCAATTTAAAATCATTTAAATCTCTGAGAATTTTGTGTCTCTTTTGCTGTATCAGCTTGCACTCTAACGCTGATACACTATCTAATAAATTTTCAAAAAGTGGTTGTACTATACCTTCCGAAAATTCTTTAAAGATAACAGACTGTTTATTTTTAATGTCCAAAGTCAGGGCATTCTCTTCTGGCTCAAAAAAGCTTATAAGCAGCTCCAGATATTTCCGACTCGCTTCCAAATTCAATTTCTGCCATGCCGATAGTAATTCAGGGTAGTCACGGCCCTGACTAGGCATATTAAATATGCGCAGTCCTCGTGGCACAATGTTTTTGTCAAGACAAAAACGCAAGTGCATCCGTTGCACTTGAAGTCTTTTCAATTTGCAAGAATTCCTTTCCGTTTCGTCGAGGAGTTGGTGTAGCCTCTCCATGTTGGTCGTCTCCGAAGTTATGTCATCCCTAGGTGCCAAATTGTCCAATTGCCAGGCAGAGGCTGTAGTACCATGTTTGAATCTTCTAAATAAAGACTCGTTCCGCTGGTGTTCACCTCGTGGAACATAGTCTAATTCAATACTGGCCATTCTCGCTACTGGATAAAAAGCGAAACAACAGTTAAACTGGAATATAGCAATCTGCTCCTCGAGGTGGCTATAAAACTGTATTAAATGTCAATAAAATGTATGGTCACCTCTAGGTAAACTCTCCTTCTCCAATTAAATAAATAGGAATAATGTGTAGAAGTCGATAGCAAGGAGCGAAGCAGAATAAAATGTCCACAAAAAATCCTCAGGTTATAAATATCCAGCTGTGAAATAGGTTAACCAAGATAAATCCACATGAAACACGAATTCTAATGATATGTGCACAAGAACTTTATTGTATCACACCATCTTGATAAAATATTTTCAGTCTTGCAGGAAAAAGCAAATGGGTTTTTATTTTTATTCTTCTTTAGTTCTCTGACTAAAGGCAAGAAAATTTTCCTTTTTGATAATACTGAAGAAGAAAAGTCATTATCAAAGCATATAATATTGTCCTTCAGTTTGATTGGGGATTTTGCCCACGCAGTCCATTTCCTTATCATGGGCTGATAGGAACTTTACAATAACAGATTTAGTATAATTACTGTTGGTGTTTTTAGATGTCACCATTTATCATATGGTATTGAAAGAGCCTCCGGCAGTTCAAGTACCTCAGGCAACCAGGAAGATAAAAATGTTTCCATATTATTTCCCTCTGTTATCCGGTAAGCCAAAAATTCTCACATTATTCCTACGGGACCTGTTCTCAAGGTCATCAACCTTTGTCTGAAGAAGAGAATTTTGCTTTAACAGGAACTCAACATTATGTTCACTCTCCTGAAGTCTGTTATCCATATCACTTAATTCAGTTTCCATTCCTGAAATCTGCTTCCTCTGTTGCAATAAATCTTCATGTAGAATGTCCATTTGGTGAGAACACTTTTCTTTGAAATTGTCAATTTTTATATCCATTTTGTCTATCTTGACACTTAGTTCCTGAACAGTAGTTAGTAATGACTGTAGTTCTTTTTATAGTTGTCTCTTGATGAGAAGATTTAGTGAAGCTCATCCTGTTCTTTTACTGTAGTACTTCCAAGTGTAACTTTGACAGGAAAACTTAAAATCTACTTGAAATTTTTTATATACTACCCTAATATATATTTTAAAGAATTAATTAAAATAAAAAAACTATTATTAGGGAAGTTTATATCAATATTTCCTGTCAATAAAGTTCTGTAAAGGCAGAGCTGATAAGAAAAGCTGCTACTCTGTGCTCATCTTGGCCACGCCCCCCAAGCTGCAGTTTTTTGAGACAGTCTGCATAGGGCATCTGTTTGAGGCCAGTAATCCTCTTTGTGAGGTATTTCTGTGGCCTTTCCAGTTGTTGTAGATGTCTTGTGAGATACATACCAAAAGGGGTGCTGTATTCTATGATGGTTCAAATAAGTGAATTACCTCTTTTTTTCCTGGATGAGAAACCTTTTGTGATGAGGTGTGCCACGTAGAAGGATTTCCTGACTACTGTGGCAATGTAATTATCAAAGGAGACTACTGTCCACCTGTGTCCCAAGATCTCTTATTACACTTTAGGTGTTAAGTAAAGTCTGTGATAGTTCATAGGTACAGAGTTTTTTACTAAAAGGGATGACAATGCACTTTTTGACATTGAGCTTGAGGCTTTGACTTTGACACCAGGCATCTGTCTCAGTGAGGCCCTGTTGTAGGATGTCCAAATCGTTAGGAGTTTCAATTATGGCTCCTAGTTTACAGTCATCTGCGAACTTTGTTAGCCAAAGCCCTTCTGTCTTAGCCTGTACTTCAGAAAAGTAAATACCAAACAGGAGAGGACCCAGGACTGAACCCTGTGGTACTCCACTTGTCACTGGTCTGAAGTCGGATTTGTACTCTGCTTCTTTCACAGTGTAAGATCTGTCAGTGAGCCAGTTGGCAACCCATCTTGTGACATAGGGATTTATACCTAGTTTAGTGAGTTTATCTTTAATTCCAGAGTGGGAGATGGTGTCGAAAGCCTTGGTGAGATATGCTGTGTGAACCACCTTACCCTCATCTACGGCTTTGGTGACCACTTCAAAGAAGTCTATCAGGTTTAGGAGACATGATCTGCCATTTACAAACCTGAACTGGGTGAGGTCCAGAGTTTGGAGATTACCAATATCGTTGCTTATAAGTTCCATGATGATGTTCCATAGCCTTGCAGACCAGGCTCATCAGGCTAATGGAGTGGTAGTTCTCGGGTCCGTGGTGGCTCCCCCTATGTGGAGTGGGATAACTGTCACTGTGTGCCATTCAGTGGGCACAAAGCCTGAGGTGAGGCTATGATTGAACATGGTACTTAGGTGGGGTGCCAGTTCATTCTGTAGTTCATGTAGAACGCAGCCTAGGATGTTGTTAGGTCCCATGGATGTTGTATTCTTGGCTTTGGAGTGTGTTTTTTTGCCTGTGCAGCCATGATTACAGGAACTTTGCATTCTTCCGGTATAGAGATGGGCCCTTTAGGGGGTGAGAGGGGGGTAAAGTTAGCACTATAGGGATGGGCCCTTTAGGGGGTGAGAGGGGGGTAAAGTTAGCACTGAACCTTTCTGCCAGGATGTTGGCAATATCAGTTGGTTCTGTACATTTAGTGCCATTGTGCTGTAACTCAGTGCAGACAGATCCGACTGTTGCCATTGAGATTCTTGACATAGCTATAAAATGCTTTGTGGTTGTCTTTAGAATCAGTGGCAATTTTGTTTTCGTAACTAGCTTTGGAGGATTTTATGAGGGATCTCGGCTTCTTACTGACGCTGACCAGGGAGTTCCTTCAATCATGGGGTTTTACTCTTTTTTGCAATGATTTCTTTCTTCTGTTGTAGAGTTTGTTTATGGCAGGGGACCACCAGATTGGTTTCCTTTTTTTGGAGGATAGCATCTTGGTTCTGTTAGGGATTGCATGATCCATGCACTCGTGGAAGTGCTTATAAAGTGCATTTGTGTAGGATTCAGCAGTCATACCTCTATTGTCCAGCTGCATGGGTGTCGTTAAGTTTGCCACTTCTGTCTTAAGAAGCGTGAAGTTGGCTTTGGAGACATTTTTTACGGTGGTTTCCCTAATGGGGGGTGGGGGCGGAATTTGGATGTCTAGGGTGATTAGCTTGTGGTTAGATCTGACCAACGAGGAATTGACTTATGGTGTGGGACACCGGTTGCCCATGTTGGTAATCACCAGGTCTAGGATATTGCTGCCCCTGGTGTGGGTGTGGATACGTTGATCCAAGGCGTTTGAATTTATGAATTCCAGAAAAGTTTGAGCAAAAGAGTTGGTACATGAGTAGTTTTCCCAGTTAATGGTGGTGTAGTTACAATCACCCATTATTAGGATGTACTCTAATATTTTCCAGTATATCAAGAAATGAGGAGTGGGAATCCTGGGGCATGGTGGGGATCTGTAGCAAGCTACAATTTGGATTGTGGTCTTGCCCAGAGTTAGTTGAACTTGGATAATCTCGGATGCATTATACTGAGCAATTAGCCTGGAGGTGTGGATATTCTTAATTAATATGGACACGTGTCCGCCTTTATTGTTTCAGTCCAGGTTAGATGGCTGAAAGGTGTGGTATGAATTAAAGCCTGGTAATGCAGGAGTGCTCTCTGGAGCCTTGAACCAGGTCTCTGTCACTGCACAGATGTCAATGGTCTCCATTTTAAGGAGTGCCTTCAGTGAGTGCATTTTGAGGTTTAGACTTCTAGCATTGAGTAGCATTAACATCATAGTTTGCTTGCTTGTACCTGTTACTGTGGTGAATTTGTCATTTGAACCTTGCCTAAAAAGGGCAATTTAGGGGTGGCAAGATGCTTAGCCAGTATCCAGAATTGCAAGGGCGACAGGTGCAGGCCATCTCTGGCAAACACTGTGTGTGTGCATGTGTGTGTGTGTGTGTGTGTGTGTGTGTGTGTGTGTGTGTGTGTATATATATATATATATATATATATATATATATATATATATAGTTATTTTAGTACAAGGAGGTTACTGTGTGTGTGTGTGTGTGTGTGTGTGTGTATATATATATATATATATATATATATATATATATATAGTTATTTTAGTACAAGGAGGTTTAGCAGCCATAGCATGGTATATCATACTGAGTAAAAGAAGCTACTAATACAATGGGTTTTACAGTTTTGAAAGCTGAAAGAGTGTGCTGACGTACAGACAGTGAGGTGAATTGGTGTCATTTTGAAGAAGACACAGCTGTAGAACTTTTGAGACATTACACCGTTACACATTGTGTGTGCACGTGCGCACGTGTGTAATACAGTACAAAGTGTATTTGAGCATTTGAAGCTTTGAAAAGTATTCCAGCTGTTGTTCTGCGGTGGCTGATGTTAATGAACTAGAGCAAAACAACAGCATAACTGAGCTGAAAGGTGCTAACAAGTTTTGTCAGACACCTTTCTTACATCACAGAGGAGTTTGAAAACTGCTCACAAAATCTGTCTTCCTCCTGATTTTAGATGAGAGTCATGTTCGTCTGTGTGCTACTGCAGTCTCACTGTATACACTTCTATAGCTGGAAAGAAAGCTCATGTTGCAAACCTCTTATATCAGCACTGATGCTCATTTCCCTCTTATATCAGCACTGATGCTCATTTCCTGGAAGAAGCAGCTTAAAATAGATCCAAAGTATGGCAGCTTAAAAGTCCTTGTAATTATTTCAGAAGATTTGAGTGATTAAGAATGTTAGTGATGCCATTGTAGTATAAATGATAATTAATTTAAACTGTAATATTGGCATATTTTTTCATATAAAAATGTAAAGTGAAGCTAATTAGGTCAGGATAGAGTCATGCATTCAAGTCTGTCTTAGTTTATTTACATTGAAATACCATTAATCCAATTGATTTTAGGGTTTTGCTAATAATTTCTTCAGGAAAGCTCTGTGATCTGCTCCTAGTTTGAGATACACACAGCATGTAGTGAATCTGTTGGCTACGTTATCCAATATGACAAGGACTGGCATATTGGAAAGGGCACTGTGATTTATAATATGCTGAAACTGAAAAGCTGAAAGAAAAATCTAGGATACTAAAACCAAATGGTGTCAAAGCAAGGCAAGTAAGACACAGCTCTCATTGACTCATCTTTAAGAGACAAAAGATAAAAACACTGACTCTGATTCAAAATACCTGTGATATACTAATTACCTGGGTGCTGAAGAATCCAGGTGGGGTGATGCGAGTGAGTGACCTGTCCTAACTGGGCACCAGGAGTGGAAGGAAATGATCCAATCCATTGCAATGTTAGCACCTCCATGGGTGAGAGGTATATGGCATACAGAACTCACAACTGGTGAGAAACACTCAGTGCTGTGAAAATACGCATGCCTTCAGCTCTGTGTGTCCAGGAGGAGAATAGCAAGTATGTATTAGAAACTACAGTAAACGGAACTTGCCAGCCAGTAACAGATGAGTTAGTCTACACATCAAAAGCCTGAGCTTCCTAGTTAAGAAGGCCACTACCAATCAGCTTTCACTTGTAGACCAATCAGCTTTCACTTGTAGACCAGTCAGCTTTCACTTGTAGACCAATCAGCTTTCACTTGTAGTCTGGACAAGCTTTGGATAAGGATAATCGTTTTAGATAAGGATAATCTAGTCTGCTTTGGAAGGAGAAGACCCCCTGCCTAAGCTGATGTGGGATGATGATCCAGATGAAAAGAAAGGGATAGGTCCAGAGACCATGCATTAGACACTGATGATTAGTGAAGTTCAGAATGAAAAGGTTATGATATTTTAAAAAGCCCTCTGCACTCAACCATGATAAACACAAGTTTTGCCCATGTCGCAAGGGCAGTTTATAAATAAACTCATAAACCTGGTCCTAACTAATTTTATTGTGCATTAATATTTATAAAGAAAATTAAGATGGGCAAGTTAGATGGGGGTGACCGGTTTGAGACAACTCCTGGGACATCTCTCTGTGATGCATGTCACTTTTGGATTTCTACCTCATAACTTCTAAGATAATCTCTTATGGACCATCAGATTAATTAAATAGAAAGCAAAAAATGCTTGCTGACTTTCAGGGACATCCCTAATTCTGGCTAAAAGATTTTCTCTGTCCTTCCTAATCCCTTCTAAAACTGGCGATTTATGTGCGAACAGGTAATGCTGATGATAATTATATACTTCTTTTACTTCAGAAAAACGCATCTTAACTCACATTGTCTTATTCTATCATCTGTACAAGTTAATACTACTAATATTTCAAAAAGTGTCCCTTACTGCCTCTGATTATTTCTGAGTTTATCTCTGACTCTGATAGTAAGAGGTTGAGCACTAGGGATCGAGAAAAAAGCATATACAGGAATATACTATATTTTGGACAATTAAAGCTGAAAAACATGAACTTGTATAGAATAAGTGCTGTCTTGATATCAGGGCAGTCTTCCAACAGTTTAAAACAGAGAACTGAAGTTATGAGCTGTCAGGTTATCCCAGAAAAGATGGATTTGCATCTGCAGAGTTTAGTTCATTAACAAATAAACATGAATGTTTTGATAGTTATGACAGACATGGCCCTAGGATCCCTACAAGCCTTGCCAAGTTCTGCCCTTGTTTCCATGATCAGCACCTATTGCCCCTGTCCAAGAGAGAGAGACAGGTGGAACCCCTGTGGGTGAATTTATCGTTCCCCAACCAATCCCACAGAATGAGCTTGAAGAGGGCCAAAGAGGTGCTCTGCTTTACAAGAACTGGGAGCCTGTTCCACAGGAGTGGTAACCTTGGGGAGACAAATCTGTCCCTCCAGTAACTTCTACTAATGTCACATACCAGGTTAAGGTCTTTAGAGTGAGTAACCCATGAGCCATTGGACTTAGGGATATGCAGCATTTCCAGTAAAGCAGAGTCAGAGATTGCTTTATACACAAGACATAGATCACCTCTGAGTAGTCTGTATGAAACAGAGTAAAATGACAGTAATTTCAGCCAGTCCACATAAGAAAGATGCTGAAGAACTTGACTTCTCCTTGTGAATTAACTTTGTGGTCTCCCTAAGTGCTGGAGGTGATTGGAAAGTTACATACCAAAAGGGGTAATGTACTCAATTATTGGCCTGATGAAGGAAGAGTACAGGAAGGTTATAACTTTTTTTTTTCTGGAGCCAATGCCCTTACTTATGAGATGAGCAATATAGAATTGCCCACATGGTGTTCAAAGGTAAGGTTGCTGTCAACCCATGTGCCCAGGTCTTTAACCAGTGATTGTGTACTTAGGGTGTTTCTCTTGATGTGTTAGTTAGCTGGAAAATTGCTCTTACTGAAAGTGGCAATGATGCATTTTTTTGCATTTAGTTTAAGGCTGTGACTTTGACACCAATCATTTGTTTGAATAAGGCCCTCTTGTAGGATATTGACATTGTTTGGTGATTCTATGACCGCTCCCAATTTGCAGTTGTCAACAAAATTTGTCAGCCACAGACCTTTAGTTTTTGCTTGTACTTAGGAAAAATAGATTCCAAACAGCAGACTTCCCAGAACTGATCCCTGTTGAATGCCACTGGTTATGGGTCTGCTGTTAGAGATGGATTCCCCTATTTTTACTGTGAGGGTTCTATTGGTGAGCCATTTAATGGGCTACCTAATGATATAAGGGTTAGTACCTAGATGGGTGAATTTGTCAGCCACACATGCCTGCTTATGGAATAGTAACTATTACCAAATTGTAAGCATATATGGAATATCACTCACCATTTAAAGCTGTTTCTCAGAAGTTGTAGTCTACAAGCAACAGCTTATAACAATGTGGAGGCTACAGACTGCAATTATGAAGTACTGAAGCTCATTCATGAAGAGTACAAAATCGGTCTCTGGAACTGTTTACAGGACAAGCGAGATTACTTCCAGCTGTTTAGTGAACACCACAAACATCCACTTGAGGATGTTAAGGTTCGCTACTGAACTTCAAAATCCTGAGATTAAAATCCTAATATAAAAGATTAAAAATAGAAAAGGTTAGAAATGCTGATTAAGCCTGAATAACATTTGCTGTAGACAATATTTTATGTGGTGAAGTGGTCTTAAGTCCTTTAGTCTCCATATGGCAGGCAGTACCTCCACAACCTAGCACATATGTTTTCTGTTGCCAAGATCTCATCACTTAGGAGGTATTGAAATAGAAGTCTTGCTTGCAATTGAGAATTAAAATAAAAAAAAACTCCACATCAGAGTACAATTACCATTTAATTGCATTATTCTCTTTCCCACCAAAGTTAGGCATAATTAAAACATTGTTTATCATATATTTACATTGTTTACAAAAAACACATATATCTGACCTGTGTACTAATTCACTAGTAACATCAAATCTCTGCATTTCATAAATGCTTTGTAAATTTTTGTCAGTCTTGTACACAAATCTCGGCCATTCACCAAGAGTTTTGAAAAAATTAGTATTCAACTTTAAGATATTCCAGTTATTAAAAATGGATTTTAATCGGCTAGCCTCACTATTGTACTGGATAATTATAACTCTCTCAAATTCTCAGTTACCAGTCAATTCCTTAATGTCATAAGTGCTGGAATTAGACATTTATGAATGGTATGATATGGCAAGAATATTATATCTGGCGAAGTGTAAATTTTGCCCTGCCTGTTACGTGGGTTTAGCAGATTGTGCATTAAAGAAAGGGATCGTTATTATGACATTCATACTAAAACATAAACAGTGCTTTATGTAAACAATCTATAGACTGTGACAACTTTCATGCATTTCAGTCTGAGATTGTCGATGGAGAAGTACAGGGAAGGTCAGAAGGAGTTGTGTTACTGTATGAGGAAGTCGGGAGTGTCAGAGACGTATGTAAGAGTGATACAGGATATGTACGAGGGTAGTGTGACAGTGCTGAGGGCTGTGGTGAGAGTGACGGATGTGTTTAAGGTGGAGTTGGGATTACATCAAGGATGAGCTCTGAGTCCTTTCTTATTTGCAATGGTGATGGACAGGTTGACAGACGAGATCAAACAGGAGTTCCCATGGACTGAAATGTTTGCAGATGACATTGTGATCTGTAGTGAGAGTAGGGAACAGGTGGAGGAGACCCTGGAGAGATGGAGATATGCTCTAGACAGAAGAGGAATGAAGGTCAGCAGGACTAAGACAGAATACATGTGTGTGAATAAGAGGGAGGATAGAGGAATGGTGAGGATGCACGGAGTATAGGTGGCAAAGGTGGATCAGTTTAAATACTTGGGATCAATAGTTTAGAGTAATGGAGAGTGTGGATGAGAGGTGAAGAAGAGAGTACAGGCAGGATGGAGTGGGTGGAGAAGAGTGTCAGGAGTGATTTGTGAAAGATGAGTACCAGTAGGAGTGAAAGGCAAGGTCTACAAGAGGGTAGTGAGACCAGCTATGTTTTATGGGTTTGAGACAGTGGCATTAACAAAAAGGCAGGAGTTAGAGCTGGATGTGGCAGAGTTAAAGATGTTAAGATTTGCTCTGGGTGTGACGAGGGTGGACAGGATTAGGAATAAGTATATTAGAGGGTCAGTCCAGGTTGGAAGGTTTGGAGACAAAGCCAGAGAGGCAAGATTATGTTGGTTTGGACATGTACTGAGGAGGGATGCTGAGTATATTGGGAAAAAGTTGCTAAGGATGAAGCTACCAGGTAACAGGAAAAGAGGAAGGCCTAAGATAAGGTTTATGGATGTGGTGAGAGAGCACATGCAGGTGGCTGGTGTGACAGAGCAAGATGCAGAGGACCGAAAGAAATGGAAACAGATGATCCGCTGTGGAAACTCCTAATGGGAACAGCCGAAAGAAGATGATTCTTAACAGAGTTGTCACCACCCTTCGGTGTTGACACATTGGAATTCAAGGAAGCAGTGTGCCAGTTTAAAAAAGTGAATGCCATTGTTTTTCCTGGACTAAATGAAAACATTTCCATCTTACCTATTCTTAAATTGATACAGCTGAGCCATGAATTTTATATCGTATATCTTTTATTTTTCATTATATATACATTTTTTAATATAAAAAAATCTATAAAAAATTAACTTTACCAGTTTCTATTATGAATGTATTCTTAAGGTGTACTTTAAGATTTGATTAACTGTTCGTGATAACATTAATTAAGGATTTTAAACTGCATTGATTGTAGTAGAAGCTGGTGCTGATGAAGTCGTTATGTTTGGTAGATGAAAGTAAAAATTACAAGTCATGTTGCTAAAATTATTCAGACTCTCGTGTGGAGTTTTTGTTTGACTTTGTCAGCTGCTACTTGTTTTCTTCAATGCTTGCTTTGGATTTGCGTGCACTTTTCATGCTTTTGCATTTCTTTGGTTTTAACTGCAATCAAGTATTCCTTCATTCTCCAATAGTGCAAAGTCAGAGTGAGAATAATTAACTAGGGTTGTATTTGAGCATATATTCTTCCACAAGACATGCAAGAGGTCTTTTAAACTAATGAAACAAATTTGTAACTTACATTTAGGCCTATTCACGGTGGTTACATTGCAATTTTTTTTCTGTTTTCAGACTGTTCTATTCAAGTCTGATTTCCACACAAGGCACCTGCTCAAATACTAAACAGCAAGATGGTTTCTAAAACACTGGCAGCCCTTTGCAGGTAATTTGGTAATTCCAGCAGCTATACCAAGTTATTTCTAGGAAAATGCAGCAGTACACCACAGATTATTCATAGCAGTATCTGTTAAACTGGAACGTGAATGCTACTGCTTCTCAAATACTGCAGGTGGAAAATGGCAATTTATAGAACGTGAAAGTGATAAGGGCGCACACAGAACCCTACACCTACCTATACATTGTATGCTAGAGAATAGGGAAAACTTTAGGGATACTTTGTGCTAAAAGCAGTAGCTTTTAATGAAAAGATGCAATGCAGTGCTATTTTCTAAGATACCTCAAATAAACACAGTTATCTATTAAATACGAGAATACATACAAGTTGAGGATTATCATACCAAGACTGCTGTGAAGTTTGTATGGACACTAAAATAGTGCTGATATTCCATGAAACTTAAACTATGATATTATTTATATACAATCATTACCTGGCTTTTGGTAAATCAACAGAAATAGGAAGTAAGCTGCATCTTGATATGTTATTTCAGTAGCCATTGCTTTCAGACAAAAATAATTAAAAAGTGTTGAGCATTTAACTTAAACGTTTTTATAAATGTAAATTTTTCTTTCTCTTGGGAAACCCCCCCTTCTCCAAAGCGGCAGTATTTAATCTCACTACCACATCAACAGTATGATCAAATCAGTTACAGTTCAGATGGCTTAGTGGTAAATTGCTGTGGTTATGATGTGCAGGGTTCTGGATTCAAGACTTGCAAGGGTTGATTATTTTTGGTGGGAGGTTGGCATAATAGTTAAGATGTTTGCCTTGCAAACATAAGGTGCAGGGTTTGATTCTCAGGTGGGGTAATTGGCTAGGCTTAAAATGGCCCACAAGGGCAGTTAGTTTAGTACTAAGCTATGAACAAGAGTAATGCTACTTACTATAAAAGCAAACTTTTACCACTGACTTTACCTAACTAATGACAATTCAGACTAATTGTAAATAAACTACTATGTGTATATCATATGACTGTCTTTGTACCTTTCTGTATCACAAAAAAGGAAGCTTTGCAGGAACTTTTCACCTTTTATGATTTTTTTTCCTAGTAGCAGTGTTTATTATGAGATGCTTCTGTAATAGAAGAAAAAGCAGATAGCATCAGGAACAAAGTCCATGTTCAATTACAAAGTGTTTTTCTTCCCTTCTGCTTCATTTGTTCTAGTTAATGCCAGTTCCCCCACTCATCACCATGTCTACCAGCCTCTCCTGTAGCCCTTCAACTATTTATGTTCTTAGGCTGGGGTAGGTGAAGTTTTTTTTTTAATGGCCTACCCCTCAATACCCCCACTACTCTGTATTCATTTGATACATCTAAGGGCTACTTTTTCATGTCTGGATCATGCCTCCGCACAGAGCATGCCTAGATGAATTCCCTCCCTTCATGATGGACACACTGATCCCTCTCTCCCTGCCAGTTCTTAGACAACCAAACTGCTAATCAAACGTGTACCGCATGCCATAGTTAGGCCTTTGTTCCTTCTATGCCATGGGGCTTGCTGCTGCCTACATTTCTAGCTTGATTCACATTAGCCTTGAGTCCAGCACCAATACATTTCCTGTTAACATTGTTTTCCTCTTTAGCTCGATAGAAGTGTGTATTAATTCCAAAGCCACTTATACGATGAGACATGACTTACTAGGTGCAGTATATAAGTAAATAATGCAAATATAAAATTTCATAAACTATTCTGGTGACTATAAATAATATTCATATTCATTAAATCAAGAAAGTGCATGATTCAACAGATAACTTGGAAAAAAACTACAGTGATTAGATATTTTGTAAAAAAACTGATAAATATGCAAATACTAGAGAAAGCTGACACACACAACAGAATACTGAAATAAAAAGGCCATTAAAAGGTAGTGCTCATAATAAATGTGTGGTCTAATAAATGCAGAGAGAGATGATTTCTAGCATTCTAAAACATTTAAAATGCATGCACTGTATTACTAAAGAATATATTTGATTTACTACATGTCAAACAGCAGCCTTGGGATGTTCAAAGTATGCTGTGATTCAGGAAGCTAAAAATCTGTCTTACTACAAACAGTTCACTTCAATTAACTCTGTAGAAAACAAAGTAAATTTATATTAAAATAAATCTCTTTATGTAGGTTTAAACTGGTGTTAAAAGATAAACTGCCACAACTGTAAAGAATTTTAAAACACTTTCATAATTATAATAACAATAATTTTCTTTATTCATCATAGTTTGACAGGGTTGCTGCCTTTCAGCCAATTACTTAGTACTTCATAATATTGCAAGTAGATTTTATAAAATTGATGCTTTAGCACTACGATGTATATATTTTTTATTGTGTTCTTACATACATTTCCTATATAAATAATCGTATGTATTTGTCCATGAACAAGATTTAACATGTTTTGTTTTTTGGAGATGAATGCTTCTGGAGTATTTTAGTTATGTAGGCAAATGCAAACAATATAATAATGTTTCTTTGGGGCATTTTAATTGTCTCTTCTGTAGCAACTCACAATAAATAATTGGTCCTTTGACTCTCTTAGCTCAGTTTTAAGGGAGAAGCAGCAAGCCTACTAGGATAATAAGAGAAAAGGTCTCTCTAGAATATAGTTTGTGTGGTGCTGGTTACTTAGGACAGATAGGTTCAAAGGATCATAGGAAATTGCTAGGCTATTGGCCCTGAGGCCCTTACAAGCTTAGCCAAGAATTTAGCCCATGTTCCAACAATTCAGCACCCAATGTCCCCTGTCCAGCAGTGACACAGCTGGAATCCCTGTGGTGTATTATCTGTTCCCCATCCAGTTATCCAGGTTGTGCTTAAAAAGGGTTAATGAGGTACTCTGCTTGACATGGAGGAGGAGTGTATTCCATAGAAGGAGGAGTCTCTGGGACACAAATCTATCCCGCCAACAAGTCCTATTGATGTCACAGAACAGGTTGAGGTCACGTGTGTGAGTTACTCGAGTGGAGCATGACCTGCGGATATGCAGAAGTCCCATCAAGGCAGGGACTGAGATTGCTTTGTTTGCCAGACAGAGGTCACCTCTGAGGAGTCTGTATGAGACTGAGTAAAGGGATACGGCTTTTATCCTATCTGTGTAGGGTAGATGTTTGAGGCCTTGAATTCTCCTGTTGAGGAACCTGTGTGGTCTCTCCAGCTGCTGCATGTGCTTTGTGAGGTACATTCCGAAAGGGGCATTGTACTCAATAATGGGCCTTGTAAGGGAAGAATACAGGGATGTTATGACCTCCTTGCCTCTGGATGAGATACCTTTACTAATGAGGTGAGTCATGTAGAAAGCTTTCTGTACAACAGGAGGCAATATGGTGGGCAAAAGTCAGTTTGTTATCTACCTGGGTGCCCAAGTCCCTCAAGACTGATTGCATGCTTAGGACCTTGTTATTAATGTGATGTTTTGTGGAGGTGTCACTCTTCCCAAAGGGGATGATGCATTTTTTGGCATTCAGTCTGAGGCCATGTTTTTGGCACCAGTCATTTGAGTGGGTGATAGTGCCAAGCTTGCAGTCGTCTGCAAACGTGGACAGCCACAGCCCACTGGTTTTGGACTGCACCTCAGAAGAGTATAGCCCAAACAACAGAGGCTCCAAGACCGGTCCCTGGGGTACACTGCTCATTATGGGTCTACTGCTTGAGGTGGCTTCCATTATTTTGACTAGATGGGTTCCATCAGTGAGCCAGTTTGCAACCCATCTGGTAACATATGGATTGGTACCTAGCTGAGAGAGATTATCTATTATACCTGAGTGGGGAATAGTGTCAAAGGCTTTGGCCAGGTCAAGGTAGGTGGTGTGTAATGTTTTCCCCTCATACATGGATTGGTGACTGCCAACCAAATGTAACATGCATGACCTCCCCTTGATGAAACCAAGTGTTTGGAGGTTGCCAATGTCTTTGCTAATGAAGTCCATGATAATTCTTTCTATGGCTTTGCAGATCAGGCTAGTTAGGCTGATGGCTTTATAATTTGCTGGATCGTTGGATGCCCAACCTTTGTGCAAAGGGATGACAGTGGTTGTCCTTCACTCAGCATGGATGAAGCCAGTACTCAGGCTTTGGTTAAATAGGATGCCTAATGGTGCTGCAAGTTCCTTCCTGAGTTCATGTAGGTTGCAGCCTGGGATGTTATCTGGTCCCATTGAGGATGTATGTTTTGCCTTTGAGAGGGCAGAGAGATAAGAGGAGGGGGCAGGTGCTGGGGATGTCGTGATTTACTGATGGGAGGTACAGAGGGGACTAATGTCCATCAGAAACATAGGTGCCAAACCAGAGAGAAAAATCTTGTTAACCATCCATTTGTCCAAGTTATACTTAAATTGGATTAGAGAGGAACTCTTCTTCACATGTATGGGGATCCTGTTCCAGAGAAGGGGTAGTCTCTGGGATACATAGCAGTCTCTCTAGCAGGTCCTATTTATATCAAAGCCAAGGTTTAAGTCTTTTGAACAAGTAATGCTGGTCCTGTTTGTTTTGATTATATGCAAGAGGTCCATCAGAGTGAATTAAATTTTAACTTTGATTGGCTACATACTTTTTTCAATATTTTACTTTCTGTTTCACACCTACCCATTTGTGATTTGTTGTAATAAGTAGGTGTGTTCATTAGCAGCAAAGGGATTGGTCATGTATTATTATTTCAACCAATAGAACCTTTGTACGTAAAGATCTGATGAAGGTGAGTTCCTCCAAAAATGCTTATTGTACTTAAGCCTGTTTGTATTTTTATTTGTTTAAAGTTTTATGCTTATTGATTAAAGTTGATTTTATTATGTTTATTGTCTCAACAGTTTTATTAGCCTACAGCTTTTGCCATAGTGTCGTATTCAGGATTTTTGTCTCTAAATAGCTCTGACACAAGTTATTTGTGTATATCAACCCTTCTTGGAAAACACTAGTGTTAGAGACAAATTTTATGACTGTTTCTAATTTGAAATCATCTGCAAATCTGATCATCCAGATTGCCTTGACTTTGGCCTTGACTTCAGAAAACTCTATGCCAAAAAGGAGTGGCCCCAGCACAGATCCCTGAGGGGATCTGCTTGTGACTGGCCTCTCTGCAGAGAAGTACTCCCAAGTTCAAACTTCCTGCATCCTGTCTGTGAGCCAACTAGCTATACACCAGGTGACTTAAGGGTTTATACCTTACCTCTTGTGGTTTTCAACAATGCCCAAGTTGAATATTATGTCAAATGCCTTTACCAAGTCAAGGTAAGTAGGGTTAACTGTTTTGCTCTTGTCCATTGCTTTGATGATCTTGTCAAAGGAGTCTGCCAGGATAAGTATACATAACCTGCCCTTGATATAACAAAACTGTGTGAGGTCCAATGTCTGGAGGTTTCCCATCTCAATATTGATCATTTCCATGACAATTCTTTCCATGCCTTTGCATATGAAACAAGTGAGACTTAAGGGCTTAAGTGTCTGTATATAGCCTGCCTTTATGCAGAGGGATGATGGTTGCTCTTAACCATTGGTGAAGTATGAAACCTTTTGGAGGTTATAGTTAAATAATGATTACAGAGCACAAGCTATGTGTTTCATGCTATTGAGAAGGCAGCCTGGGATATTGTCTGGGCCCACTGATGTTTTGTTCTTTGCCTTGAAGAGAGCATTGAGGACCTGTTCCCTAATGATAGTTGGAGGATTTATATTTGATGGTATTTCTTTAGGAAATTTCTATTTTGTAACATAGTAGATATTTCAAAAAAATAATCGTATCTACTTCAGATAAACAAAAACGCAATCTCTCGAACGCTCAAATGAGCGAATAATCATAACATCGGAAGTGGTATTTTGGGATCGAAGTACAGTGAAGTGTGGGATATTTACCCTTTCCTCACTTTAGTGCGACCACGAAGTAGGAATATATATTTAGTGGGTGGAGGGGTTGGGGAGGGCACAGCCCCCCGCAATACAAATTTCAATGTTATGATTATTCGCT
Organism: Protopterus annectens; assembly: GCF_019279795.1. Classification (NCBI taxonomy): domain Eukaryota; kingdom Metazoa; phylum Chordata; order Ceratodontiformes; family Protopteridae; genus Protopterus; species Protopterus annectens. Next base: position 553,948,162 of record NC_056743.1, on the reverse strand, counting down.
CATATGAGCGCTCGAGAGATTTCATTTTCATTTATCTGACATAGACCCAAATAATCAATACTGTCCATTAATACAAAGGTATCACCTTTATATTCCTTCCTAATTCTATTATTATCACCATCATTCTTTAAATCATTTAGTAAAGTAAATTCTTTGCAAGACAGTTTTCAGACATTTTTTTTTTCTTATTAGCAAAAAAGGCTTCTGAGATCATGCTCGTATATCCTTTCAAATGTTTGTAACATAGGATGTAATAGGGAATTAAAAGTACTCTTCCATTTAAACTCAACACCATAAGTATTTCAATTAATCTTCTCATATTTAAAAATAATTTAAAGTTAAATTTGCTATTGAACATATACAATTCCAGTGATGAATCACAGTATCTATCCTTGGCTGGGAGCACATGTGTAACCCAATTCAAACAAAGTGAAACACATTTCCATTAATATGTAAAGAGGTGTAATTAATGATTGATATGCCCAGTACATTGGCAGTGCACTCATCAGATGCTGTGTGGGCAGGAGACATCAGTTGGGCATCTCAAGTGCAGGATGTCTGGCATGCTCTGGTGTGGATGTGTGCTCAGTCTGTACCTCTACAGTGGCCTCTGTAAAACTGGAATTGGGTGACTCTTTCCCCTTTATTGTTTCAGACAGTACCACTGTGTCATCAAATCATGCACGTTGCACGTTGCCATCATTATCATTTACAGGGGGCTTTTTGATGTTAGCCCTATGTTGTTCTGTATTGTTGGACCCTTCACTGGTAGAACTTGTGAAAGCAAGAAAAAAGATAGCACCATCATCAATCCACACACACATGCCTCTATATCCCCACATGATGTACACACTTAGAAACAGTATTTAGAACTGGTACAATGAAGTGCACTGGAATTCAAACCGTTAGTTTTCAGGATTTTTACTTTCAGATCAAAGTTGCCTGGTTAGACAGGTATGTAGTTGGGCCTTGGTTAGCCCTACACTTCAGTCATACATGGTGTCTGCTATAGACTAATGTAATATAAATTATTAAGCTGCTGCTTTCCCCTGTGAGATGCACACATGGTTATTGCCATGCCTGTTGCAACATCCAAGCACTGCCAAATTTGAGGGACCAATCTATGTATTGGGTAAGTGATACAAAAAAAACCCTCCACAAGCTCTATTAATGACTTGTGTTTTGGTGATCTACCTCTGTAGTGGAATTATCCTCTATGTCATATGTTTTTTCCTTTTAGAGAAGTATCATATAGGAAACCCTCCACTGTACATGTTTTAGTGACCTATTATGACCACCCACAGCATACGTATCCTGTGTCACTACCTAAGAAATCTGGTGACAGTAATAGTTGTTTTTAGTACTTAATCCTAGCAGGTCCATGTCAAGATTGCTAGTAGTTCATTTTCCAGGCTAATGAATATTTCTACGCATTACCAAGTTTGAGTGGTTATGACTGTACCACTAAGTGCAAAGCATGTCATTCACTGAGTGCATATACTACACTGTGGCACACACAAGTATTACAACATTCTCGTCCAATTTATTAAACTGTGGTGCTGACTACAGTTACTGCTATTCACAGTTTTAGTCCCCCTCTACAGTATTGTACCCATGTCTCTCCATAAGGCATTGATCTCCCAACCCTTTTGGGAATGTGATACCTACTATATCCAATGTTCATTGCTTCAGCGCCTTCACATAATCAGTCACTACTGTGTCATGCTAGTGTAATGTGGTTATAACAAGAAATGCACCTCTCTTACCCTGACAACCACTACATAGTTTGTAGTTCCTGATGAAGTGCTTTTCTTGGCAGAAGTTCTGCATTCTGTAATGTTCCTTGTTTAGGGAGATTTTACTCCATTTCTTCTATATCATAGATGTATACAGTTTTAAGTAGTGCTGTACAAGATGGCAGTGGCACTTGTGTTGTTCTAATAGCAGGCAGTTAGTACATACTGTTAGTGCATGGTTGTGCAAATGAAACCAGATAGCACCAATACATGATGCACTATCCATACATTTTGGTGCAAGATTCATCTTTCATGTTTAGTACAAACGTGCATGTGAACTCTGGGGTTGTGTTGTGCACTCATAGGGCTGCTTGATGCATGGACATATTCTTTGCAAATGTGTATCCTTGTGCAAAGGGCCACCATATTGCTCCTCAAGTGGATTTAGTGACCATGACTGCCTCTGAGAGAGGAAGAACTTGAACTCTCCTAGAATGTGCCAAAGTAGCCAAGAACTTCATCATCAGCATCCACAGGAATTTTAAGCAGCACCTGGTGAACCACTCTGCTGGTCCTTTGAAAAATAGTTTGCTGACACAAGTTGGAACAGGTGATTAAATCCACTCACTGTTGGGGATCTCTATTCTTTTCTAAGATGAACTGCAATGTTTTTACCACAAGTTACAGTGAGAGGTAGAGGTTCAGCAGAGAGAGATAAAAAGAAAGATACAGATGTACTAAAAACAGTCATTTGTTTGGTGGCATTGTATTTTAGTATGGACAGTGCTACACATGTGGTTAACATTATGTGATTTGCTTTGCAGTCACTGAGGAGCAAGTCCTTAACATGGATGGCTGCCTCATAAGGCAGGAGTGCATCTCCAGGCAGCAGGGTGTGTGTGTGTGGGGGGGTTAGTCCACTGTATTATTTTAGGTATCTTTGTATCATATATCTATGTGATAACTGCTGCCCATTGAGTCATCCTTTTGTAGATTCAGTTATGGAAAATGTGGAAGAGTGGCTTTGCTCACCTCTATGTCCATCAGCCACTGCATCTGGCACCAGTATGCTAGTGGTCCCTAGGTCTTCCATTTGAGAGGGTACAGTGTTCTCCCTTTACTGGAGATAACTGTGAGGGTCACTGGTGCTTTCCTGCTCATGTATGCCTCCTAAGCAGCAGGAGGATACTCTCCTAAAGATGGTCTCTACTTGTATCCCAGCATGAGTTGCAGAGATGAATCACTGCTGGTATGTGTCATCCAGCCAGATGCCCATCTGGGTAACGTAGCACTCCTGAAAAAATTGGCTGACTTATGAGCAAGCTCACTCATCAGGCCTCCATAGGAGCAGCCAGCATGTAAAATCAGTGACTGAAGCTAGTGATGCTTGAGTTTGTTATCCACTGCGATGGCTTGGCAGGCAAACTTGCTAGGACACCACCCTTTTCTCTCATTTGCTTGTCATTCATTACTACTTGTTCTGTTTCCAGTTTTCCACATTGCCAGTTGTACACCATATTTACATGTGTTTTCATGCATTATCACCACCACCATTTATGGGTACAGTGCTCCTGTCTGTGCCATTGCTACCTTCTTGTTTCTCTGCATGTACAACCTATCAATCTTCTGCTGCCTGACACACAACCACGTCTTGGTACAGTCCTACCTGCATCTCTGTTATTAACAACCTATCAATCTTCTGCTGCCTGACACACAACCACGTCTTGGTACAGTCCTACCCGCATCTCTGTTATTAACAACCTATCAATCTTCTGCTGCCTGACACACAACCACGTCTTGGTACAGTCCTACCCGCATCTCTGTTATTAACAACCTATCAGTCTTCTGCTGCCTGACACACAACCACGTCTTGGTACAGTCCTACCTGCATCTCTGTTATTAACAACCTATCAGTCTTCTGCTGCCTGACACACAACCACGTCTTGGTACAGTCCTACCCGCATCTCTGTTATTAACAACCTATCAGTCTTCTGCTGCCTGACACACAACCACGTCTTGGTACAGTCCTACCCGCATCTCTGTTATTAACAACCTATCAGTCTTCTGCTGCCTGACACACAACCACGTCTTGGTACAGTCCTACCTGCATCTCTGTTATTAACAACCTATCAGTCTTCTGCTGCCTGACACACAACCACGTCTTGGTACAGTCCTACCCGCATCTCTGTTATTAAAAGGTACTTCATAACTCAAAAAACACCATTCTGCAAGTCACTCCTTATTTTATTTATTTATTTTTATTTTATTTTACATTTGTTGACCGGGATAGTCCGACTGGATATATGTCCATTTTCAGCGGAGGCCTTGGGAGAAAAGCTCCACATACCAAACAAGAGAGAGTACATACATCACTGAGTGATAAACTCAGGTAGACATGTTTCGAAAAATATAAACAAAGAATACAGACAGATATCAATATACACAATGTGCAGACTTGCATCTGATTGGCAAAGATGCATCAGAAAATGTGAACATAGAATACAATCAGATCTTATAATTCACAATGCTTAGACATTCAAATGCTATGAGGCATAGATACTTGGCTAAACAGCAAGTTGGGTAGCAATACGTGTATTAGTGAAGTTGTTAGGTTTAGAACAAGAGCGCAGCCAATGAGATGTGAGGTATTTTTTGAGTTCTCTCTTAAATACGGGTAGTGAGGTTTCCTTGGTAATGGTAGTAGGGAGTAAATCCCAGATTTTACCGGTTGAGTTGGCAAATATAGCATCGCCTGCAGAGATTTTTGTGTCAGTATCATTAGTTTATCAGCTGAGCGTAATGCCCTGGGGGCACTAAGAGGGGTGAGAATATTTTTGAGGGCAGGGGTGTTGCCAGGTTGATGGAGTATTTTATGAGCTACTATAAGCTGGTTGAACTGTAGAAGGGTAGGATACTCTAGCCATCCCAGTGTTTTGAGGTTCTGGCAATGATGGGTCCTAAAAGCCATGCCTGTAGTGAATCTGGCTATATGATTGTAACATCCTGATAATTTGTTGAGATAGGTTTTGGATAGGTTGGTGAGTACTGGGGAGGCATACATAAGGGTAAAGAGGAGGTGTGATCTTGCAATAGCTAACCTAGCAAGGGGGGGGGGGGTTGAGTCTGTACAGGGAGCCAAGATTTTTGTTGACAGACTTAATAGTGTTATTGACATGTTTATCAAATTTAAGGTTGTTGTCTATTATTACACCTAGAAGCTTTGTATGGTCATCAGGGGTGATAATGTTTTAGGTAGGAGTGAAACCATTGTATTGTGTGTTGGTCTAAACCGATGGTTTGTAGGGTATTGAGCAGTAGCTGACGGTTGACCATATTGAAAGCTTTTGAGAGATCTAGGAAGAGTTGTGAAGATAGTTTGTTGTTACGATGAAGACTGATGACATTAGAGAACGATAGAAGAGCTGTGGTGGTACTGTGGAATGGCCTAAAGCCGTGCTGAGAGTCGGCGAGCTTTCCATTTTGAATAAGAAAGTGCATAATTTATGTATGCATCTTTCCTTGATTTTAGCTAATGATGAAAGAATGGCTATAGGTCTAAAGTTAGATAATTCTGTGGAACTTCATCCTTTATGGAGAGGTATAATGTGATATTTTCCATAATGCTGAGATGGATCCTTCTGAGATGGATCTGTTGATCAAATAGAAATGGGAAGTGCTATGGCATCAGCTGCTTTTTGAAGATATTCAGCTGGGAGGTGGTAGGCAGCTAGTGTAGTAGGTTTTAGGTTTTTGAGTAAGGTCCGGATCAGGTTGGTAGGTACGGTTTGAAAGGTAAAGGTGGGTTGGGTGCTGGGTGGATCAGGGCTAGATGTGCTAGAGCTGGTGTTTGTGTCTGATGGAGTGAGATGGGTAGCTAGAGACTGGACAGTTTCAGTAAAGGAGAAGTTGAAGCTGTTTGCAATTTCAACAGGGGATTTATCAAGGGCAGCTGATGGGGTAGGAGTAGTGGAATGGCCTGGGTGGAGAAGATAGTTAATGTCAGCCCAGAACTTTTGAGGGTTTAGCTGATATTTTTGTTGTAGGAGGATGTAGTGATTTTTTTTGTCTAGAATGACAGATATTTTCGTTTGGTTACTTAGCTGCCGGTATCTTACTTGGTCCATAGGGGCTTTGGTAACATGCCACCTGTCCCAGGCATTGTTTCTTAGTTTAATTTTGGTTTGTGTTTCTTTAGATAGCCACGGTACAACCGTGGCTTTTACATGGATGGTACGGGTAGGAGCATGGTGGTTAAGGACAGCCAGAAATTTGGTACTGAAATACTCAACTGTAATGGGAGTCATTTCAAGACATTCCAATTACATGTTGGAAGTTGTCAAGGTTAAAGTTACTGATGTTTCTTATAGTTTTGTAGGTGGGCTGGTTGGGAATGAGTATTATCATTCTTGCCGGGTGTTATATAAATGCAGATAATGTATCTGCATTTATTTTTGTTTATTATTAGTTTGGTGATGAGAATTTCTGCATTGCCAAACTGGGGTGGCTGTTGTGTGTCAATTGTTATTGTTAGGGTAGACTTATATAGTACAGCTACCCTGCCACCTTTTCTGGAGATCTGGTCAAGTCTAAGGATTTTGTACTGTGGGGGGGGGTTATTTCGTTATCTTTGGTTATTGGTTTTAGTCAGGTTTCTGTGAGGCAGAGGATATCAGGGGAGTGAACAGCTAAGAGTCAATGCAGGCTATGGATCTTGTTGTTTAGTCTTCTGATGTTGAGATGACAGACCAGAAATGAGTCTGGAAGTCTATCAATCTGAGTAGTACATGTTGGGTTGTTAGATGGTGTGCTTGGGTTTACTGTGGTGGATGTTACCCTTATATGTTTACTTTAGCTTGCTATTCTGTTTTCTCACGTTCTCCCCTCTACCCAATTTCTCCATTGGTATGTTGAGCATTGTAGCTGCTTTGCTGGGCAAACATACACTCCTTTGTCTTTTACAGGTAACCTATGCTACGAGTCCATTAATTTGGCTTTCAGACACGAACTGCATTTATACACTGCTTCACAGACTTGGGTATGCTACAGTCCCTTAGCTCGGACGTAGTTGGGGTCACCTGTATGAACTGTTGAAGCATTGCTCCTGCAATGTTACCATAGGGCTGCTCTTCTTGGTACTGCTGTTAACTGTGTTTTCTTCTAGGATTCTTTGCTTAGCATGTACTGCATGTACAATTAGCTCTATGGCACTTTTGGCAGTGTACTCTTCAGGTATTGGCAATGATTGTCTGCGAATCACAGCATTAATCTGCCAGTACCTGCTATTAAGATATTGTATAAGAAGGCAGCATAATGGCAGCTTTCCGTTCTTCACCCTGAGTCAAAACTGTCTTATGTTTTTTTTATTTATTCATTTATCCACCCATCCACCCTTTTTTAACCAGGTTAGCACCACTAGATAATAACCTCTTTTTAGGGGAAACCCAAGGTGGCATGTATACTGCTAGGGGAAATTTTGTCCTACTTTTTTTCCGAAAGATATTGTGGGATCCTTTCCATCCACCAATTCAGGCAGATGGGGCCACAGTTTAACAACTCCTCTGAAAGGATTGATGAACCCCGAGCGGGAATAAAACCTATGGCCTTTTTCACCAAAGTCAAATGTGCTGCCTGCCCAGATTATTGTAAATACATTAAAAGCTTATATATAAGATTTTGCCACTGTATGCTTGCCTAGTGAAGGGAAAATGGCAGATAATAAGGTCAAATATAAGTAAAGTGTTAACGCCGAATCATTTAGCAAGCAAAGTTATGGATTTCAGTTACTCAAATCACAAACCAATTAAGATGTGAATGAACATCTGGCATGGCTTGTAAAGCAGTTAATGTTCTAAAATTACTAGGAAGTGCAGTGCAGAGAGACAAATTAGTAAACAAAATAAAAGTACATGACAACATTGATTTCTTAAATGCATCAATGAGAAATAAACATATTTCACTGAACGAAGAGGGCATGCAGCAAGCACAATGACTGATATATGCTGAAAGAGAAATAAGTCTGGCAGGATAGTAAATAAAGCCATTCATCTATCCATACATAGATATATTCAAGCATACATAAACCCATAAGGCTTAATTCTAAAAAGCAATGGGCATCAGTTACTTAAACACTAGACATAGCTAAAGTAGTCCACATATTTATTTCAGAATTATTTATTCTGACAAGCGTGGCCATGATGGAAGCTTTTCCCACAGTAGACATTAGTTAGTTTGTACTATAAGAATGTTTTTCTCAGGAATTTATCATACATGTCTATCAGTGCTAGGAGTGAAGGAAGAGATGAGTTTTGTCTCAGGGTTAACTTCTATTTGTCAATAACTAATAATTAAAAAAAAAAAGTCCTAGATAATATGCAAATAATGGCAACAGTTTGATTTCTAAAAATAAATATGCTCTAACAAGAAGAAACAACAAAAATGCTCATATAAACAATATAAAACCAAGTTTAACACAGGAAAAATTGGTAAAGCAAGATGAAGACCATACTTTTTTTTTTTTGCTAAACCAAACTAACTCTGGCTACTGGTTAAGATGGTGATACAGAAAACTATTAGAGAAGAAATTATTTAATTATATTTGGTGTGCCTGAAAAAATGAAAGGAGAAATATCGATAATTTCCTCAAAAAATGGATTCCAAAAGTGTTAAACCTTCAGTAAATCTAGATCTTTGGTGCAGAGACAGCTTTTTGATCACTCACAAACATCTGCTTAAGGAAGGAGTCCCTTCCAAGTCTATTATTTTTACATTCATCTTACATCTACAAACAAAGTAGAAACACTCTCTGGGTGTAGTTCCGTTAGTCCAGTTTTAAGGTCAATGGTTATCCCGAGATGGTAGTCCTTTTAATAGTCCCAACTTGAGGAACTAGTCCTTAGAAGGACTGTGGGAGCCTGGCTAGAATGTCCCTTAGGGATAGCTCTGAAAAGGGCTTTTGTGATCCAAGGTTTATGCCTGGGGTTTGGCTGCTCCAAGTGTGGACTCCAGGTTAATGGACAGACCTGATAATGACTGTTTTACCCCTAAGAAGAGCTGCTGTTCTAATCCCAGTGTTACTGGTCTTGAAAACAGATTTTAGAGGCTCTGAAGAGCTGTAGGTAGCCTTGGAATGGTTGTTTTCAGCTGGGGTTAGCTGGGTCCTTGGAGTCTTGAGAAAGACGTTTTTTAGCTCTAAAAAGAGCTGTTGTTCTGTCTCCTGTGTTACTAGTCTTGACAAAAACCATTGAGGTATGTTTTTCCATAGATTCCCCTGAGCTCCAGCCTCACACCAGGGAGCATGTACTTTAACCGGTAGTTTAAAAATATGCCGAACCAAATAAAACACCCTTAGAGCCCCCGTGCTCAAGCTATAGAGCCTTAAGCTTTATAATTTTCTTGGCTCCACATATTAAACCCCCCTTATAAATCGATTTTTAAACCCATAGCTTGTGGCACGCCACCAGAAAATTAAAACACCACAGCCACACATATTGAATTCCTACCCCCCCCCAAGTCCCACGCATGCACTTTTTACCTTTAATTCAATTTATTGACTTCAAATGAAGTTTTAAGCTTTAGACATCAACCTTAAGCACACAGTGGACTCTAAAAGATTAATATATTGAAAATAAAGCTTCCATTTGAGTTAATATATTCTCACTTCACTTCTAACCCTACCAGAGCTCTGAACTATATATCCAAAGTAAAACACACTAAATATTTGCGTATTTAGAGCTCACCATGTAGATTGGTTATTCTTCTTCTTTAAACATTAATATTCTTTCCTTGACACACCATTGAGACTAATAGTTGTCCCTATAGCTCTACTTTAGCTTAACTTTCTTTAGCTCACCCGAACGATTGTGAAGAGGAACCCAACAGGGACCTGCTCAACTCTGTAACCAACACTGTAGTGCTTTTACTCGGTTTATCAAACTGATACACAACTTAAAGCTTCTCTCTATCAGTGAAGAAGGTTGTAAATCATTTTACTTTGTAACAAGATCATTCATTGCATTTTAACATGCCTTTACTCAGTTTATCAAACTTATACAAAACTCAATGCATCTCGATATCGATGATGATTGTTGTAACTGTTAAAACTGTGTAATTAGATCTTTCTTTGCATTCTAACATTCAGATTTCTTAAATTACAGAAATGACTTTCAAACTGATGATGTCACGAACAGGGAGAGTTGGCCCACAATAAAGGCCACGCCCTGGCCAATCCCCTGAGTAAAGAATATTGGTCAGCTGCAATAGCCAGGCCCCCTAATTTGGCCATTAAAAACAGCTAAGAAAAAAACACACAAAAGACTGGAGAAACGGTCACCATCCAGATAATTATGAGGCTTATAACTATCAAAAAACGTCCTGTATTCTACCTGTACTTGTTTGCATAACACTTTTTCAAAATTTGTTATTGCTGAAGATGTTCTGGGGGAGGGGGGTTAAAAGAACTAAGATATCGGACCCTAGGAATAGTCAATTTCCCATAACCAGTTCTGTATGAAAAGTCACATGTAACATCATCCCTATTGTCTTCATGCTCACATTCATCCATAAAAATATCAACCAATTCATTCTCATGCAAGGATAGATCTAGAAGTGGTACATTGGTCAGACTAGACGGATGGTTAAGAGAAGGATTATGGAACATCTAGGGGATGTGAGAAACATGAGGCTTAATAACCCTGTAGCTCAACACTTTCATTCTGTTCATAATGGCAACACCAGTGGTTTATTTTTTACTGTATTAAATAAGCCATATGCAGTACAAGGTGTTGACTGTGCATACCTTCCTCAGAATTAAAAGCAGGTATATTATACATTTTGGAACCTTATGGCCTGATGGTCTCAACATGTAATTAGATTTGCATGTATCAAATCACATATGTATTTTTTTGACATAAGAATGTATTTTAAATGTCATTATATCAAATTTTTGGTATACATTATTAGGTTCAATAGATGTTATTAGTCAATTAAATATTTGTCAGTAATTCAGAGTTAATTGTCTTGTTCATCTGCTTGGGTCTTATGCATTTGCATCACCATGACTCACTAACTGATTAATTGCCTTAGTAAATTGTATTTAACTTCACACTATCCTTATGATGAATCATTCCCTGGAAGGCTTGATGCCGAAGTACTAGGAAGCATAGTAAATTTGGATGGTGACCGTTTCTCCAGTCTTTTGTGTGTTTTTTCTTGGCTTTGTATTTGTGATGCCTTGGTGCATAAAAACAGCTCCAAGTTGGCTAATTAACTCATTCTGACCAGGACTCTGAGATCTTCACATGTAACTGTATTCTTCCAAGGACAGAATAAATGTGGATTATAAGCTTTCAACCAACGCTGAACATTTTCTTTCAGTAGCTTTCCTTAGCACCAACAAAACAGTATTTTTAAACACTCCAAGGACTAAATCTGTAATCCAGCTTTTTTAGCTCAAAACAGCCTTTCCAAATGGCATTACATGGCTCTTAACAACCCCAGCAGTCTTTGTCAAGACCACCACCACTACAGCTCTTATTAGACTCAATGGTCTTTGTCAAGCCTACTAACATGAGGGATAGAACAACAGCTCTTATTAGAGCTAAAACAGTCTTTCTCAAGACTCCAAAGACCCAGCTAACCCCATCTGAAAACAGCCATTCCGAAGGCTACCTATGGCTGTTTACAGTCCCTAAAGTCTATTTTCAAGACCAATAACACTGGGATTAGAACAACAGCTCTTCTCATGGGTAAAACAGTCGTTCTCAGGACTGTCCATTAACCTGGAGCCCATGCATGGAGCAGCCAAACCCAAGCATAAACCTTGGATCACAAAAGCTCTTTTCAGGGCTATTCCTAAGGGACATTTAAGCCGGGCTCCCACAGTCATCCTAAGGACTAGTTCCTCAAGGTGGGACTATTAAAAGGACTACCATCTCGGGATAACCATTGACCTTAAAACCAGACTAATGGAACTACACCCAGAGAGTGTTTCTACTTTTTTGTTTGTTGTACCTAACCACTGGTTAGGCAAAACTCTCACCAGGAGGTTACCCTGCCCTTGTGTATTCATGTCACATCCAGATAAATATCTTGTTAGAATTTCTAGGATAACTCCTACAAAAACTGTTAGTTTCACCATTACGTTTGATAATGGTTGTTCACAGAAAGTAATTTAGAAAAAGAAGACTTATTAACGTTGAGTCCTTAAAATGAGGTACTATGTGCCACTTTTTTTATCAAGTTCATGAATATTTCTATCAGAAGGATCAATTATTTTGAACTCTTTAGGTAATGCACATCACTTTATTAAATCAAAAAATTATCAGCAATCTTCAGGAAAATATGAACTATAGCAATATAAGCTTAAAAAGACATGTAGAGAGCCCTGGATTCATGATGTATTGCTCTAACAAAAACTGAATGCTCTTGCATATGAGAAATGAATACAATGTACATCTAAATTAAGTATTTTTTGTCTGTCCATTAATATAGATCTAGAAACAACAATATATTTCTAAACTTCAGTGTGAAATTTTTATCCATTTCTGTAAGGATTGAATATAATTTTGGAGAATTAAATATCCCTTTAACTGATAATCTCAAATACAATACAACTGTTTTCAAACCATGTTTTTCATTATATTCAGATAAGCACACTGTTAAATATTTGTTGAGCTCTGCTCTAAGACATTTCCTTGTTTTAATACAAGTTATTTATACACAAGTTCTAGTCTGAAGGTACATCACCTACCACGTAAAAATATATTTGTATAACATTTTTAGACTATTCTCTAAAGCAGAAGTAGAAATATATTGTTTCATAGTAATTTATATTTTTCTTTCAAAGATATAGTATGATTGTCACCATACTGTTGCTTTAAGGGATTTACATATTTATTATTTGCTTCCCGCAAGGGAGTGAGATTATATCTACTCCAATAGCTGTGTCTCCTTCCTGCATCAAATTATTTCATTTTATCTCTTTTCTGTGGTTGTTTCTGCCAAGATACTGCCATCCATCCTATTACATACCTGTAACTCACCAAACACATATCTAATATTGTCCCCATCTATATATCCCAACTTCAATTTTCCATTCTATTTTATGCTTAACAACATCTAAATCTCTGCTCTCCCATCTGTTAGTGGGGCACCAAACCACAATGCTATAACTTGTAAAACCTGACCCAGCTGGATCTCATGTCCTTTCATTGTCACACCTCCAAAACGTTTTTTTATCATTTGATTATGTAAGGACACACACCAAGACTTTTTATGTCTGCTTACTACTGGTTGAGAATAATATAAAATACTTAATTTGTGTACTCCATTGACAGCTGTTTTATTTTGCAGAACTCTTTATAGACTGTTTGTATAATTCACTTGTATCATTGTGAAGGAGCTTCCATCACATTCCACAGTAGTCTTTAAGATAGTAAGTTATGTGATATTATATCAGTAAAATTAGTTGCATTATCAAATTAAAGGAAGATCGTCAGCACATTCATTAGGACAAAATCTATAGAACTCATCATTACTAAGCAGAAAGGAGGCAAATGTGTGAAATATTTTATTATGACTGAATACATTTAGTAAGAACTGATCAGCATTTTTTTAATTAACAAAAGTCTCCATTCAAAGTAGAGATGGTTTCTGTCAAAATTATTCCAGTGTGACAGATAAAATTAAAAATGAAAGGAGGTTAATATAGCATTTTTAGATTTCCAGAATTCAATATGGTTGTGTCAAGTATCCCCCCCTCCAAAATTTGGAGATTGTTGTGTCAAGAACAGAAAGAAGTGATATGTTCAGTTTGGACAATGCTATCAATCTGTGTTTAAAATTAAAACATACTTGTATATCCTTTACCAACATATAAAGGAGGTGGAATAATTAGTGAAAGTAAATCATCATTATAAATTTTAGTCTTATTGTGGAAGATAGTACATTGTTTAGATGCCAAAAGATTTCTAATGAGACTGCTAAGGGGAATAGCCTCCTGAATGTTGTTTGGATTAGTAATAAATTGACTGTGTGTAGCTAAAGCAGTTAAAAACATGTGCTAAATCCAAAAATACAGAGAGAGAAAGAGCGAGACAATTTTTTGACAATTAATAAATTGCAAAATGGCAGTGGTTAATTTGTTTATTTTTATGGGTTTATTATAAACATCTTTGTTGATATATTTGTCCCTTTTGGTAAACAATGGACTAAAAGAAATACTTTTCTAGAATGCTGGTTTTCTAGAGTTTCCAACAGTATTAGACAAAGGTTAAAAATGTACTAATGAACAACAACAAAACCTATCGCATTACAAAGCAGATGTCTTTTAGGAGATTAGCCAACACCAACAAATTACTGTTTAAGCACTTTAACAATTATGGGAAAGTTCAGGTGTCAAGTTACTGCTTAAATAAGAATGACAAAAAATATTTCTGGTCAACTAGAAGCAGCTTCTGTCATTTCAGATACATTTTTCACTAATGTTCATGCAAGACATCCATGCTTCACCTTTGTTATTGCATATGGAAATAGGAAGTGTCCAAAAGTTGATGCAAATGATTGTAATAATCCTTAATGTCTACCAGACAAAATGCAATGGACAGTCACAATGGCCTTAATCACTGTTTCTTAAAAATAAAAAAATGACGTACACCTAGTTGCCTGTATAACACAACTTTTCAGGAGTCTTTAATCGAGAGTTATGTTCCAGAAACAATGCAGGAGGCAATACTAGTTCCTATCCCAAAATCATGAAATGGTTGCTGGGTGGAGGGCGTTAGTCTAATTAGCCTAACTTGCATTTTGTCAAAGTGATATTAAAAAAAATCTTTACTAAAAAGTGTAATAACTAAGTTTGCATAATGACATTAGCCATTATGTCTTTCTATCTGACTGTTATTGCCAGTCTGACATAATACGTTTCGGTCAGAGTATTTTTATTCACTGGCTGTTGAAGTGGTTTGCCTTGGCTTTGCTGGAACATTTGATTCCATCTCTCATGATGTCATTTTGAAGCAGCTCTGATGGCTTAAATATTAAATCACTATGTAAACCAATGGGTGGGGAACTGGTTGACCTGAAGGACCTTTGTTGTGAGAAGAAAGGGCTGCCTTTCTAAACTGAGGGATGTTGTCAGGGAAGGCCTACATGGGTCAACACAGAATCTACACCTGTTTGGTATTTTTGTGGCACAGTTCCCTATCTTGGGTAATGTAATTGAGTAAGTGCACAGAATGACACAAGTTTGAAGAATTGTAAGTAATATTCATGCCTATTGACTTTTACTGCAGGTTTTATCTTTGGTACAGTTCAGCAGCCATGCTGCTTAATGTTAAAAATGTTTGCTTTGCACTTTATCAACGAAAAAAATGTATATCCATAGGCTTTAGATGACCACTTGATGTCAAGTAGTGCTAAGGTTTTTAGTTTTCATAGGTGTGTACTAGGCTAATGGCCCAGGAGCCTTTACAAGCCTAGCCCATAGGATTACCCTGGCATCGTGCCACCCAACCTTAGTTCCTAGTGCTTCTGTCGAGTAGACCCACTGGAGTGATCCCCAGGGTGAATTTTCTATTTCCCATACACTCATCAAGATTCCTCTTGAAGAGGGCTAGTGAGGTGCTCTGCTTGACATGTATGGGAAGTCTGTTCCATAGCATGGGCAGTCTCTGGGTTTTGAAACAGTCCCTTCAACATGTTCTGTTGATTGTGGTAATGAGGTTGACGTCTCTGGAGTGTATGGTGTGGAGGGATTGGGATTTCCTTAGATGTAGCATTTCTAACAGAGCTGGGTCAGATATGGCTTTGTAAGTCAAGCAGAGATTGTCTCTAAGTAGCTGATATGAGACAGAATAGTTGGAGTTTTTTTGAGTCTGTCCATATAGGGCAAGTGTTTAAGGCCTAGGATCCTCTTTGTGAGGTACTTCTGTGGCCTCTCCAGTTGTTGCAGGTGTCTAGTGAGGTACATGCCAAATGGGGCATTGTACTCGATGATTAGCCTAATGAGGGAAGAGTAGAGGGAGACAATGACCTCTTTCTTCCTGGAAGCAAAACCCTTAGTAATGAGATGTGCCACATAGAAGGACTTATTTACCTCAGTGGCAACGTGGTGGCCAAAAGAGAAGTTTCTGTCAACCTGTGTTCCCAGATCTCTTATAATGCCTTCTCTGTTCAGTGGACTACCATCAATGTGGTAATCCAAGGGAACTGGGTTTTTTTCTAAAGGGGATGGTGACACATTTGATTTACATTGAGCTTAAAGCCATGGTTCTGACACCAGTTGGTGTCATTGAGGCCTTTCCATAGGATGTCAACATCACTTGGGGAGTTAATAATAGCTCCCAACTTGCAATCATCTCCAAACATTGTCAGCCAAAGTCCCTTCATGTTGGCCTGGACTTCAGAGAAATAGATATCCAGCAGGAAAGGACCCAGGACCAAACCCTGTGGGACTCCACTTGTGACTGGTCAGCAGTCTGATTTGGAGTCAGCTACTTTCACACTGTGGGTATTATCTGTTATCCAGTTTGCAACCCACCTAGTGATATAGGGGGTTGATGCCTAGCTTAATGAGTGTTTCTATGATTCCTGAGTAGGGAATGGTATTGAAGGCCTTTCCCAGATCAAGGTAGGCTGTATGAACCACCTTGCCTTCATCTACAGCTCTGGTGACTGACTCAAATAATTCGACCAAGTTGAGCAGGCATGATCTGTGCTTCAGAAACCAAACTGTGCAGGATCCAGAGTTTGGAGATTCCCTATATCCTTGTTTATTAGGTCCATGATGATGTGTTCCATAGCTTTGCATATCAGACTCGTTAGGCTAATTGGTGATAATTCCTGGGGTTTGTAGTCTATCCTCCTCTGTGGTGAGGGATGACTGTGGCAGTGTGCCATTCAGTAGGGACAAAGCCTCAGGTGAGGCTGTGATTGAACAGGGCACACAGGTGATGTGCCAATTCACTCTGGAGTTCATGTAGAACACAGCCAGGGATATTGTCAGGTCCCATATAAACTGTATTCTTTGCCTTGGGCAGTGCTGTTTTAACCCAGCAGTAATACTGGGTGTCTGGCATTCTACTGGTATTGTGACTGGTTGTTTTTGGGGGGAGGTAAAGTTAGTACTGAATCTGTCAGCCAGTATATTGGCAATATCTGTTGGCTCAGTACAGGAGGTACCATTGTGCAGTAGCTCAGAGTAAATCTGGGTGTTGCCGTGGAGATTCTTTACATAACTATAGAAGGCCTTGTGGTTGTCTTTACTATCAGCTGCAATCCTGTTTTCATAGCCAGCTTTATAGGATATGATGAAGGATCTCAACATTTTTTTGAGGCTGATAATGGAGTTTTCCCAGTCTTGGGACTTTGCCTTTTTCGGCATCAGTTTCCTCCTCCTCTTGTAGAGTTTGTTTATGGCAGGGGATCTCCAGATTGGTTTCCTTTTTTTTGAGGTGAGCATCTTAGTTCTATTTGGTATGGTGAGATCCATACATTTGTGTACGTGTTAGTACAGTGCATTGGTGAATGATTTGGAGGTCATGCAACTATTCTCCATTTGCATGGATGCCCTGAAGTTAGCCACCTCTGTTTTTAGGAGCTTAAAATTAGCTTTGGAGAGGTTTTCATGGTGGTTACCTTTGTGGGGGTTTGTGGATTTCCAAGGTGATTAGTTTGTTCGTCGTCAGGTCTAACCAGGGAGGAGTTGACTACTGGTGTAGAGCAACGGTCACCCATGTTAGTAATGACCAGGTCAAGGATGTTGCTACCTCTAGTGGGGATAAGAATGAGCTGGTCCTGAGCATTGGAATTAATGAATTCCAGAAAGAATTTGGAAAGTGTATTGGTACATGAGTAGTCTTCCCAGTTAATGGAGGGGTAGTTGAGGTCGCCCAGTATGAGAGTGTTAGGTTGCACTCTAATATTATCTAGGGTGCTTAGGAAAATGGAGTGCGAGTCATGCGACATGGTTGGGGACCTGTAGCAGGCTACAACCTGAATCACTGTCTTACCCAATGTTAGCTGCATATGAAGCATCTCAGATGCATTATGTTGGACTACCAGTCTGGAGATGTGTGCATCTTTTATGAATATGGAAACACTACCTCCTTTGGAGCTTCGGTCCAAGTTCTGGGGCTGAAAGGTGTCAAATAAGTTATAGCCTAGTAGTGCACAGGTGCATTCTGCTGCCTTGAACCAGGTCTCTGTTACAACTCAAATGTTGATGTTCTCCATTTTAAGGAGTGCCTCGAGCAAGTGCATTTTGAGATTTAGACTTGAGCGGCATAACCCTCAGATTGCATTTGTTTGTAGCTGTTACTGTAGTAATTTGGTCTTTGGAACACCGCCTAAAAAAAAGGCACTATAGGGGTGGCAAGAGCCTTGGCCAGTATCCAGAAGCCCAGGGGTGACAGATGTGGGCCATATCTGGCAAAGTATCGAGGTCTGTCAATCATGTCATCCCAGGCAGACAGATACTGGATCCCCTTAGAATGACACCAGAAACTTAGCCAGTTGTTGAAATCAATCATTTTCTGCTTGTACTGTTGTATCATTCTGGGTGATGGTAGGATGCTGCTCTGGGCTAGGGTCATACCCACCTGGGCTACATAATCCAAGAGCTCCTCCATGTCTCTTTTCATGTAGTCCAGGGAGGTACGTCTCGGGTCATTCACACCCACATGTACAATGACAGATTCATATTTGTCCCTGTTGTTGAGAGACCCGAGTGCATGCATCATGTGACAGATCCTAGTGCCAGACAGGCAGCTGATTGTTACTTTCTCCTTATTCAGCCTAGTGAGTGGGACATAAGTGTACCTCACAAGCTGGAGTGACAGGTTCATAACTCACAGACTACCCATGCTATGGAATAGACTTCCCATACATGTCAAGTGGAGTGCCTCACTGGCCCTCTTCAAGAGAAATCTTGATGAGTGGATGGGAAATAGAAAATTCACCCCTGGGATCACTCTAGTGGCTCTACTTGACTGAGGCACTGGGAACTAAGGCCGGGTGGCACCATGCCAGGTTAATACTATTGGCTAAGCTTGTAAAGGCAGAATCAGGATACAAAACACCAGAAGAGAGATAAACGTCCCCGCATCCAATAATAAAGCAATAAAAGTAAATGTCCACATGCAGGTATGAAATGGCCATGAGCAGTTCAATATCTAACAATTCCTAATGGCTCTTCAACCAAGTAAACACGAATCAACGAATAATCCAAAAGTAGATGTTTTATTAGCTAGCAAGTAAGCGCTTTCACCAAACGGCTTTATCAAACTTCAATGAATGCTATAAAATCATACACAATTATATACGCACAGAAAGAAGTTGATTGGTTCAAACAAATTAATTAAACACCAGGTGAAATTCATTAAAACAAAAAATAAAAACATTTTAAAACACAATGTACTAGAAAATATATACTGAAAAATGCATAAAACTACTTCAAAATAGTATATAAATATCTAAAACTTCATGTAAAGGAAAATATACATATATATATTCATTCTAGCTAATACTTCCAATATATGTAAATGACTAAAAAATATATATATAGTCATGGAAGTATAAATATATATAGAATCATAAATATAAAAAGATTAATAAAACTTTTGATGTTGTCTAAACAGTCTCTTCCTACGTAACATGGGTTTCACTTGAACTTTATCATTTAGACCAGGAAACTTGTCTGCTCTTAACCTAACTATCCATCTTAGTTCACATTCTTGTAAGTAGGAATCAACATCCCCACCTCTAGTTCCAGTTCCAACGTGGTTTATATTGCTAGGTGTGTTTTTTGTCCTGCATTTTATGTAGGTAAAACCTGCAGGCAACTTAGAGAGCAGGTCAGGGAACATATTTATAATATTAGGGTTGCTTCAGAACATAATGCTCTTGCCAAACATGTTAGAATTATGGGACCAGATCATTATTTTACCTTCAGTGTGCTACAACAAGCTTTCCCTAGTTCTAGAGGTGGGGATGTTGATTCCTACTTACAAGAATGTGAGCTAAGATGGATAGTTAGGTTAAGAGCAAACAAGTTCCCTGGTCTAAATGATAAAGTTCAAGTGAAACCCATGTTGCGTAGGAAGAGACTGTTTAGACCACATCAAAAGTTTTATTAATCTTTTTATATTTATGATTCTGTATATATTTATACTTCCATGACTATATATATAATTTTTAGTCGTTTACATGTATTGGAAGTATTAGCTAGATTGAATATATATATGTATATTTTCCTTTACATGAAGTTTTAGATATTTATATACTAATTTGAAGTAGCTTTATGCATTTTTCAGTATATATTTTTTAGTATATTGTGTTTTAAAATGTTTTTAATGAATTTCACCTGATATTTAATTAATTTGTTTGAACCAATCAACTTCTTTCTGTGCGTATATAATTGTGTATGATTTTATAGCATTCATTGAAGTTTGATAAAGCCGTTTGGTGAAAGCGCTTACTTGCTAGCTAATAAAACATCTACTTTTGGATTATTCGTTGATTCGTGTTTACTTGGTTGAAGAGCCATTAGGAATTGTTAGATATTGAACTGCTCGTGGCCATTTCATACCTGCATGTGGACATTTACTTAAGCTTGTAAAGGCTCTAGGGCCATTAGCCTAGTACACACCTATGAGTCACCTATGACTAGTGTGTTGGGCATGCTATTTTGCCTTAGGGGCTTTAGTTGAGTGGCACACTGTTTAGGAGAGTTGTGTCTCATGATTAGTGTTGTGGTGGTCAGGTGCATTTCTGCCTTGCAGGTTTCTGCTGTTTAGGTAGATTTGTATTGAGAGCCTCCATGAAGGTGGGTGTGTGGTTTGTTTTTATGTGAAGGCAATGCTGGTGTGTGTTCTGGAGGGCTATGTTTTCCATGTGGTGTGGTGCAAGTGTTGACCTTCTCCTCTTGACCAGCTATTCCGGTCTTGGCTGGAGAGTGCGTGTCTTCCAGTTTGGATATATAAGTGCATCTCTCACAAGTCTGATTGTTGGGAGGTAAGAGGAGGGGGCTGTCAGTGTACATGAGGCAGTTGCTACATTGCCTCAAGGATGCCCAAGTTCACCAGGTTAATAGGAGAAAGCACAGGGTACCGACCTTTAGAGATGCCTGGAGGGGTAGGCATTAATAAATACTGGAGCTGTTTCCTTGTAGAACATTTAGTGCTGGTAGCTCTTTCGTGTGCTACAATAATTGCTACAAGACGTCTGGTAAAGTGCTAAACTAATAAGCTAGTAAAAGTGCAGGAGAGGAGAGAACTAGCAGATTTAAGGGAAAATTTAAAGAGAAGACTTTGACACTGCTCAGAAGTTTACAAACCGTCCTGGATACAGCAAATCTGTACCTGGACTAGACTAGTTACAGGAAAGGCAGGAAACAAGTGCAAACGCAGGCTTTTAAACCAGAAACTTGAAAGATATCTAAAAACTGCCCAAACAGCCAATAAACTACAATTTCTGGGACAGAAACCACTACTTTTGTGGTAGATAGAATTACCTAGTGCTTACCACTCTCACTGATAAGCTAGAAGGCTTTTCTCCAACATAAAAAGGCTTTGGGGGTTCAGAAGCTTACCAACAGTCCTGGATACAGCAAGTCTGTATCTGGACTAGACTGGTTACAGGAAAGACAGGAAACAAGCTTAGATTTTTTTCCAGAAAGCAGCTAAAACAGCACTAAAAACAATTCAAGTGCAGTGCAAGCTAGCACACTTTAATGTGTAGCAGTATTAAAGCAAATAAACTTTAAATAAATGCAATTTATTCAAAATGTATTCTGAATTAAATTCAATTGCTTTTTTATTCAGCTCTGAACAGTTAAGAAAATACCAAAAAATATACTTTTCAGCTGAGAAGCACATTCATCACTCAGTCAGAACACAAGGATTTTTTTTTTTTGTTAGTAAAGTGCAAGGGGAGGAAGGAGGAGCAGAAGATAATGTTAAGAACCTAAGTGGGTTGGCCTTCTCAAATGTTCTCTCTGTATTAGGTAGAATGAAAATTAGACTGGGAGGAGTGTCCTAGATCAAACTTACAGAAGGGGCGGGCAACTGCAAAGCCACCAATTATAACAAACACCACATAAATAGGGGTGGAACCAGTTTTAGAAGAGATCAGAAACAAAATTAACAATGCCAGCTCAGGCAAAAATGAAGACAATGCAGAACTCTGAAAAGTTACAGTGCCAAGAATTGTACTTATCAGCGATTATATTTTCAGATTGTTTGAGAACAGTTTTCAGTCAGAACACAAGGAGTTTCTAACAGTGTATCTTTCTCTGGGATAATCTTTGATCGAAATCTAAATAGTATTAGTAGGAAGTGATATGGAATAGTGACCAATATTAGATACTGTTTCATAATTAGAGATGCAAAAGACTCAGTTCCACTATACAAGTATGCTATTAGGCCTACTATTGAATATTGTGATAGTGTATGAGTTTGTATCATCATTCAGCTAAAGTGATTGGAGCACATTCAAAGGTCATTTACAAGGGCTATTATGGGCTTAAATATATATTCTTACAAGGAAGAGAGAAAAAGTTCTGTGTTTATATTCAGTCGGTTACAGGTTCAGGTGGGGTGATGTGCTAATATTGTACAAATGCTCAAAAGATGAGGCTTTTGTGCAATGCTAGGAATTAATTTCACTAGCTATAATCATGATACCAGGAATGGTGTTTGATGTACTACAGATAGATAATTTTATTTTTATTTATTTATTTTACATTTGTTGACTGGGCTAGACTGACTGGGTATATGTCCATTTTCAGCAGAGGCCCGGGAAGAAAAGCTCCAACAATGAACATGACGGCTAATTACATTTCATTAGATTTATACATGAAAGTACATAATAGTTAATTGCATTTCTTTACAATATATACATGACAGATGCAGATAGAGAATTTATTTGAATAATACGACAGAGAAATCATATACAAAGGCATGTCTGACATGTTGATGGACACCCAGTTCATGGGCTAACTGTGACTTAGTACAGTAAAAAGTGTCATTTGACCTAGCGATAAAGGAAAGCATTAGTCGGGGTAAGTACAGAGACATAGCCAATGTGTATTGAGGTATTGTTTAAGTTTGTTTTTGAAAAGGGTTATTGAGGAAATCAAATTAAGATCAGTAGGCAGCGAGTTCCAGGTTTTGCCAACGAAGTTAGAGAACAAGGAGTCACCGGCTGTGTTGTAGGTTTTAACTATTTGTACTAGTGGTCTGTTGGATGAGAGGAGGGCCCTAACGTTATTGTATGGAGTAATAAGGTTATTGAGTATGGTAGTATTATCAGGCTGATAAAGAGTCTTATGTGCAATTATAATTTGGTTGTATTAGAGTTGGTTAGGCAATTCTAGCCATCCTAATTGAGCCAAGTCATTACAGTGGTGGGTTCTGTATGCAGCTCTAGTGGCAAATCTAGCAATGTTATTATAGGAGTTTGCCAATTTGTTGAGGTCATTTTTACCTCAACAAATAATAGTTCCATGCAATTGCTGGTGAGCTTAGGGAGAAGTGGGACCTCTTGTCACGTTTCCCCTTTAATACAAACTGCAAAGAATATACTCCAATTCCCAAGTTTTATTGTTTGCATACTCTATATTAGTTGTAAGTTCTACCAGCATGTTACTAAAAATATAGAGTCATGCAAAAATACACCTTTCACATTTAGGTTAAAAAGCATATTAGTGCAATGTGTGTGTGGCTATGTATACATAGGTGTCTGTGCATGGAGTTCCTGCCTTTTTTATCAAGAAATATGAGCTACTGTGAAGAACACCATGATCAGGTCGGACAGTGCTAAATTTTGAACCAGACAAATGGTAATGAGTGGCTATTTTTGACTGAGGCCATACCTGTCTTTAAGTTGTATATGTTTTTTAATTTTTTTTTGCTGTCATTCTGATTAACAAACCCAACCTGCAGTGGGCAATTGGCTTGACTGGTGAGCAAGCATTTATTTGAATCCTAAGTCTTATGTTTACATTATGGTCAATGCACTTCAGTATTTGAATTACTATTATACCTTCCAGAGAACTGTCTGGGTATATTTTATTAAATATTGAAATATCTTATCTTTTTGTAGCCCATGCAATTCTCAAACGTTTAGTCCAACACCAAATTTCAAAAGAATCAGTTTTGCTAGATGTAGAATGTATTGCATCACTCATTTTATTGTGTATCATAATGCCTATTGTACCCCTTCAAAAACTGGTTATTTTATTAGCATAAAAGGAATATGACCCCCTAGTGGTTCATCATAGGAAATCATTAGAAATTTCTTGAAATGTAGTGATAGCAGAATACAACTATGTATTTTTTTTTGTAGTTTATTTAAAGCATAATCTCCATTACTAACTTATGCTTCTAGCCTCATGTTTTTTTTTTATGGTAAATTTTCTCTGAACTACAGTGACATGTAACTAATTTTCAACCACTGCTTCTGAGTTCAGTCGGATCTGTGTTGAGTGAAAACAAATACATATTGTATCATTTGTTGGATTATTTATATACACTGAAGCTTAAAGTGTAATATTATGGCAAATTTGTTCAGAAAGCAGATAACTTGGTTGTATTTTCATAGACTTCACTTAAAAGTATATGACACACCAGGTTACTTTATCTAAATACCAGCTGCATGATACAGCGGGATTAAGCCCTAATTATGACCTGTATAATGTGGGTTTGATTATTAGCCTGGACACTTATGTAGCAAGATGGGGAAAAAAAGAGTGATGAAGTGGGTTTCACGTCCCTCTCTAAGGCTGGAGGTCTGTGGAGTGCAACCAACATTTAGAATCTTTGCTGAAGACTTGGGACTAGCAGAGGTATATAACTTCCAGGAGCAGAGCAACTGAATAGACATCACTCTTGGAAGATAGATATGCCGTCAAAGATACCCGTTGTACATTGCCTCTTGGGGGTCCCATGAGGATGCACAGGGGAAACAAATGGGGCTGTCTAAATCCTTGTAATTCACCAAGAATGATGATGGTGTTTCCATTCCTCATTCTTCACCCATGGAGGAGAGAGAGTAGCTTGTGGGTGCATAACTTTTTGGTCAAGAGAAATCATGGAAAAAAAAAATGATGCAAAGGAAATTTTTTTTTTTAACTTTTACAAAAAGCCTAAAAAGTGATTGTCCTGGATACCAAAATAAGTAATTATTTGCAAAACCTAACATAAAGCACATCATGGCTATGTCACACTTGCTTAGAACATAATTTGAAAATATGTTTTCTGTGGTGCATATATTTCTACATAATCATTAATATGGAAATAAATCATTTTATGCTTCAGAAATATTACAGCCAAATTTTATAGGCTATACGTTTGGGCATCACTGATAGACAAGAGCATGATTGTGCAATACAGCTTATAAATCCTCATTCAGGCTGTGTTACATCTGAGCTTTTCAGTCACTCTAGGGCTGAAATATGATTTACAATGTAGGTGATTGCTTCTTTGTAATGTCACGAGCAATAAAGAGGACTTTTTTATAGCATTTTGGCACTGGCTACGTGCAATGATATGGCTGGAATACATCCTGTGTTTAAATCGACAGCAAGCATGCAAAACGTTTTGTAGGATGCAGCAACTTGGAGAAGCATAAACAATGAGCAATTCTTATTAATTGCAAACAAACTACAAACAATTATAAGCCATAACAGAGCACTAACAGGGTGTTAGAAGCCAATGAGCAATATCTAAAACTCTTCATTATATTAATTTGTTGCAAGAGATAACAGAATACACCTCTACAGTAATGAAACACAGATAAGGGCAATAGTGGACAATTGGAAGGGCTTACAAAAGCTCACCAAAGTAGTATAAAGGTGGCATTTCAGATTCAGTGCACACAAATATGTCTACTGCGCCTGTGTCACAAAAACGCAATTGCGATGTATGAATTGGTAGTGATGGTGTGGGTGGGGTGGGAGCTTCTGATGGAAACATATCAATAATAAAATCTGAAGGAGATTCTTATAGGAGAACTGTGCCCCACATAACATTGTGGGACCACAATAGCAACAAAAGGAGAAGGTTGAAGTGCACCATAAAAGAAAAGGGGACATGAAGTAAATAAAAATGCTACTGCACTAACGGGTTATTGTCAGACCAGTTATTTCATATTATGTTCCAATCTGAAGTACACACAAGGAGTAGAATACCACGTGGCTATAAGAAGTACACAGGAGATCAACCAAAATGATGTGCGATTGAAAGAAAAGAAATATTGACAGACTGAAGAGTCTGAGACCCTCTAATGAAATGGGAAAAGAAATGGGGATTTGACTTTGCCTGTAAAAGCATAAAAGCTTACTTCAAACTCTTTCCCCACTGATATAGAGACTTTGTAATAATAAAAGCCGATTTTGATGAGCCAGCAGAAATCAAAGGCAAAATATCAGAAACATCAAACCTAATTGAACTGGTGTTGCTTACTTGATTTAAGGAAGTTTTTGGAAGAAAAGCAGGTAGTGCTGATTAAGCACCTCTCTATCATTGTACACATTATGGAAGCCTTTCATTTTGTGCTGCATACTCAGAAAGCACTTAGTAGTGTGCAAGAGCAGACTGGTACAACTATAGAAGATGATAAACAACTGAAAAAAGCGTGAAGAAAAGAATGAGATAGATGCCGAGAGCTTGATAGAAAAATAGGTTTACTACAGCTGAAAGTGCATAACTTAGGAAAACACAAATCAGAGGTGTAATGTGTGAACTGAGTACCTGAAAGGGAGAATTCCTAGGACTTACCAGAATTTATGAAAAATATGATTAGACAGGGGCTTAAACTTCCATTTAGGTTTGGTGCTGGAATAGAAAAGCTTTACTGAGCCAGAAGAAGGAAGTCCGTATCAGACATCCCTAGACATGGGCTTCACCCTCACCTTCACCTTCCCTGCAAGGGACTCTATTATCCAAAATAGTACAGAACCTACAGGGCTTCTCTGGGAGCAAAATTATTTAAGACCTATATCATCTTTGCAAGGAAGATTTTCTGAATAGAAAACCAGATGTGCAATGCTCCCCACTCTGGTTGATTCCCCGGCTACATTAATGGTAACAACATTAAACAAAATGGAGAGTTTTGTGGAGATTGCAGTTGCAAGGCAGTTTTACAAAAAGGTAAGTGAAAGCAGTTCATGAACGGTCTTGGAACAAATTTTATGTAAGAAATTGAATGGAATCAAACAAGTCCAGGAGAATGGGGGATGCATTCAGTGACAGCGAGGGTCAGACGATATGAGAAATTACTTAGGAAAAAAAAAAAGCAGAGGTCATGAAATTTGAAAGAACAGAGACAGGCAACATAGTTCATTCTGAGGTGATGAAAAAAAAAAACAAAAAATGCCGAGAGAGACTAACTAATAGACAGTGAAATTATATCACACAGTCAGAGTCACTTACTCTAATAATTTTGGCAATAAAGGTTGACTTTCCAAGAAAAAATAAAACAGAAACTTTAGGAAACAGCAAGGATACAGAGCAGGTCATTGGATGATGGAGTACCAAGTGTGATAAATTATCAGTCGAGGAAAAAATGGGATTAGCTTGTGATAGATGAGATGAATACTATTGTCATACCAGGGGTGGACTTCAGAGAATACCTCATGGAGCTTTCACTGAGACAACACCCTCCAAACATGGAAAGCAAGGTATAGCTGTAAGTAAGAGAAAGGCAGAGACGACCAATAGATGAGATGAATACTATTGTCATACCAGGGGTGGATTTCAGAGAATACCTCATGGAGCTTTCACTGTGACAGCACCCTCCAAACATGGAAAGCAAGGTATAGCTGTAAGAGAAAGGCAGAGACGACCAATAGACTAGATGAATACTATTGTCATACCAGAGGTGCACTTCAGGGAATACATCATGGAGCTTTCACTGAGACAACACCCTCCAAACATGGAAAGCAAGGTATAGCTGTAAGTAAGAGAAAGGCAGAAACGACCGATAGACGTGATGGATACTATTGTCATACCAGAGGTGCACTTCAGGGAATACATCATGGAGCTTTCACTGAGACAACACCCTCCAAACATGGAAAGCAAGGTATAGCTGTAAGTAAGAGAAAGGCAGAGACGACCAATAGATGAGATGAATACTATTGTCATACCAGGGGTGGATTTCAGAGAATACATCATGGAGCTTTCACTGAGACAACACCCTCCAAACATGGAAAGCAAGGCAGGGAATACATCATGGAGCTTTCACTGAGACAACACCCTCCAAACATGGAAAGCAAGGTATAGCTGTAAGTAAGAGAAAGGCAGAAATGACCGATAGACGAGATGGATACTATTGTCATACCAGAGGTGCACTTCAGGGAATACATCATGGAGCTTTCACTGAGACAACACCCTCCAAACATGGAAAGCAAGGCAGGGAATACATCATGGAGCTTTCACTGAGACAACACCCTCCAAACATGGAAAGCAAGGTATAGCTGTAAGTAAGAGAAAGGCAGAGACGACCAATAGATGAGATGAATACTATTGTCATACCAGGGGTGGATTTCAGAGAATACCTCATGGAGCTTTCACTGAGACAACACCCTCCAAACATGGAAAGCAAGGCAGGGAATACATCATGGAGCTTTCACTGAGACAATACCCTCCAAACATGGAAAGCAAGGCAGGGAATACATCATGGAGCTTTCACTGAGACAACACCCTCCAAACATGGAAAGCAAAGTATAGCTGTAAGTAAGACAAAAGCAGAAATGTCCATGTCAGGGATGGTTAAGATATAAATAAATCACTGTCAGGATCTGTGGGCTAGGAAAAAAAAACATTAATACATATGGGGAAGAAGAGAAATGGTTCCCTGTGATGACTATACAGACTTTCATGCCCTTTAAACATTTGTATAAGTTATTCTAACAAACCTATGGGGTATATTAATACTGCAGTTACTTGCTGACTCTTGGATTTTAGTCTTTGCTGGACACTTATACAAGATGCAAGACTTAAAAAAGTAAAGAAGTCTTGCATCCTGTATAACGATGTTCTAATTTCATATGAGTACAACAGTAATTTATTATTGTGAGCATGCTGGGGGGTGATCATTATCACATCAGGTGAGAAGACCTCTGGCTTACCTTTCATATGAGTTACCTCAGAGCAAGAAGAGGTTTCAAGGAGTAGAATAAAAGAAGTAAGGAATACAACAAATGTCATACTCCTTGGATGATTTAAAGTACTGTTTTTTTTTTCTCAGTTTCTGTTTAGTTAACATTTTGGTTAAAAAAATCAGATACTATACAGTCATTTTGGTAACATGTGAGCCAAATGTATAAAGTATTAAGGTCTACACAATAACAAACCTAAATGATATTATTTTTCTCTTAAAATATAAATGCAGACCTGAAAAAGATATTTAGAAAATGATTTGTAATACACATCGGGTATAGCAATCTTCGTTTATTTAGATTAAAGGAGGACTGACCCTAGCTGTGTTGGTGGTCTGTCAGAGTGAGGAGATTTTGGTTTTCTTTTCTGATTCCATGAAAACATAAATGTGCATGCTTGTGAAAACTCCAAAACTATGTTAAGGTGGCTGGGAATAACAGCTGGAAAGCTAAAACATGTCTTGTACAATTATCATTGTATTTCTGAAATTAAACAAACACTAGCATATGTTTTTGTAAATGCTATTCTAGTCTTCTGTGCCCCTTCTGGCATCTGTGAGAGATTATACCACCCTTGACTAACAAAAGAAACATAACCATAATGGCTGCAGTAGCATATTTCATCTTGTTGGTCTTTTACACATGCTGTCACCCTACCCTTGTGAGGCATATCGCTTATTTAATAGTGGTCATATAACTGCTCTTTGCTTCAACGAGCAGGGTGCCCCCCCCAAAAAAAATACCATTTTCTGCCTACATCTCAGTTCTTATTTTGAAGAAAATTAAAGAAATATTGACCATAGTAATATCCTTCCAATGATTTTAGTGACCTACACTGCCCTAATAAGCCAAATCAATGAACATTCAACACTGATCATGCAACTACTTTTTACTTTCATACTTTCATATACATAATGCCACCTTGCCCTTAAAGTGTTTATATTTTGGGGCTGTGATAAAATTGAGTAATATGATCACAGTAGCGTGATGCAACTTATTGCTCCTGCAAACATTCACTAACTTCAGAATGCCATATATAGATATATATATGATTTTATCAAGCTGAATACGTAACTCTATTGTTTTCAAATATAGCCTATTCCTCAGAGTGATAATTACTTTCCACTTACAGTTCTAATGCCTGATTTTGAGCAAAAAAAAAAACCCTGAGTACTATATTCTGACTTGTTACTCAAAGGCACACAGAATGACTCTGTCAGTTCATACCGATGTTCCAATGCAGCCTAGGTCCTAGGTTGCATTTCTGTCAATATGCCAAAGATAGCTTTGGTGATCATAAAAGAATCAAAGTACATTTGCCTAAACTACATTCATTGTAAGTAGAGTTTGTCTCTTTCTCCACAATTGTGGAACGTCGGAGTTGGAATATACAAGGTCTGGGGTTGAGCAGGAGTTTCAAAAAAGGTAGTGTGATGAAAGGAGATACTGCCAGCACAGCTAGCTGGAATTTTTGGAAATAATTATGTCACTGGTGAATATCAAAATGATTTATATAAGATGCTTCTGTTACAAATGTATTAGAACTGTATGTCATATGTATGTCAAACTGCTCTGTACAGGTGTTTGTGTTGAAAAGGTATTTGGTAAAGTGTTTGTGCTTAAAATGTATCCACATTGTGCCCTACTGAAAGAGAACAACAATGTACATGCACTATTGTAACTGTTTACATGTATATGTCAACAGAGGAAACTGGAGGGTTAACTTCAATCCAGCAAACTTTAGAAAAATATCTGAAATTAAATTACTTTATAGGCTACACAATAAAAGAGACTATCTCTCGGGTTTTGAATGCAACTAAAGACAACAGAGTCTGTACTAGGAAACTTTCTGTATTGTCCTTGGAGTGAATGAATTGCTACTTTTAAGGAATGCAATTATTTTATGATTTTGAGCATCTCCAAAAGATCTGAGGATCTTGTCTGTATATTTCTACTGGTAGATGCTAAATGTGGCCAGTTTCCAGTAATGGGTGTTTTGGCCTGGGAAATAGAAGTCAGATGACAAGAAATTATGTCATTCTGCAAACTTTCCATATTAATTTGAGAAGTCTGTTAGTGAGACGGAGCTTTCTGCATTCTGTCTTGGGCCTGACAATAACAAGAAGATCCATTCACTACACCTGCCTTGCTCTGTTAGTACATTCTTAGATTGTAATATAATTCTTTTAGATTCAGTCAAGAATATAGTGAAGCTTAGTTTAGATATTTTTCTCTATTTAAGACTGTCCTGCAATGTTTTAAATATTTCCTGTGGTTTTGAACTCTGTCACTGTGAATACATATTTAGTATTGTCTTGTTCTTTTATTATTTATCATTAAATATATTTAAAACTTTCATTGTGGCTGATATGTGTAGAGATATTTATGTTTTGAGAGTACTTGCATATTTATTTGGTGACACTATGTGGGCCACTCCTAACAGCCTTGCTCTTGGTCAATCTACCATTTGTATTAGTATTAATATTGCACAGTAAGATTGGACACCCTTTGTTAATGGTGCTAAACTAGCTGATAAGAATTGACTTGGCAGTGATAACTACCTTATAGTCTGGGCAGAAGGGGACATGGCTAATAAACCTGTGCCAGCCTCTCCCAAGTGTGTGTGTGTACAACTCAAACCTCAAAGTGTGTATGTATATGTGTGTCAGCTACTTGGGCAGAGACATGAAGCACTGGTTGGACAAATAGGGTGCTGGAGGGCTTGGCTTGGTCACTTAACTGAGATCTAAACTTTATAGCTGTGCCAGTGGGTAGTCTTATTGGGGATCTGGACAAAGAGAGAATCCAGCCCTGGACTGACTGTGGTCCCTGTGTGCTCTTAAGGGAAATTGCATGTGATGCAGGGAGGTGCATCTGGAAATAATGTGTGTGTACCTGTTGTTCTGTCAGTGAACGTCCACCTACTGTTGCCATTGGTGAGGATTATGCTCCTTGATTACTGGTCCAGTGGAGGATCATCACAGGTGGTTTCAATAAATATATTTTTTTCGGTTTTTTTTTTATGTTCACCACAAATACCTTCAGAGAGTTGATATTAATGTCCTGGGCCATTTTTCCCTAAAGATGGTCAATTTAGACATGTGTCTAATTAGCTTTAAGCTATTGGGTGATAAATCTAAGGAAGCTTCATTATCATGCCTATCACTGAGAGTAATTGAAGTCTTGTTTATTAGTTCCAAAGACGGTCGTTTAATATCTTACTGAACTTAGAAGTTAGGTCTGATGAAGCGATCTGCAAAAGTGCATGGACTTTTAGGATTGAAGAAGGCATCTAATAACAGAGTAGTGTATGACCTGCATATCTTAAAAACAGAATGTCCTCAGTGGGTTCATTTGCATATATCCCATGAGCCTCTAGCACAGCCATCGTTAAGGAACCACACAGCCAAAACCCTAGCCTGGCCATTTTTATCTTGTAGTTTTTACACATTTGTTTTATCTATGTGACTTGTTTTAGCTTGTTAGGAAGGAGTTTTACAGACACCGTTATGGTAATGGACATCAGCTGGGTTAATGTAAGCTTGCAAACTTAATTCCTAAGTGTTGCTGGTGTGCTCACCTAACTTCTGAAAAGGTCATACAATAAAAGAGAATTTTATTTGAAGAAGAAGAATCAAGAGCCACAGTGTCTTTTTTTGATTGTACATGACAAACTTCTTCAGCATTTTGAATAAAAATATCTTAATATCTGTGTTAAGCTCAGAGCTCACGTTGCTGGTTCAGTACTGTTCTGATCACAGGAGCTTGCAGGTTCCAGAAAAATTTCCCCTAAAGATAGTCACGTAATGTGCTCCTGTCCAAAGTTAGTCTGTGATTAAATTAAAAGAAAAACTTGGCCAATGTAATGTATTTTAACTGTTTTCCTATATATACAGATGTGTGTGTATGTATGTATGTGTGTGTGTGTGTGTGTGTGTGTGTGTGTGTGTGTGTGTGTGTGTGTGTGTGTGTGTGTGTATATATATATATATATATATATATATATATCTATATATATGTGTGTGTGTGTGTGTGTGTGTATGTATATATATATATATATATATATACATACATACATACATATATATGGGTCCAGTTCGCCGAGAAGAGATCGCCGACAAAAGAAAAGCCCGACAATGGTGAGCAGTGCGGAATGGGATGTATTCCCATTCCCACAATGTGGTGCCATCTTGGAGTTAGAATATTTAAGTAGGGGGTTGGGGAGCAAAGGGGGCAAAGGGAGGCTTGCCCCCTTGTTATACAGGTGTTTGTAATTGTGTTTCGGTGTTTTATGGAGAAGGAAATAGGTTCCATGCTGTTATTTGTGGAGTTAACTTTGTCTGGCATTTCCGTTGGCGATCTCATTTTGACGAACTGGTCTTTGTGTATGTGGCTTTTCGTCCATTTAACATGAACCCATATATATATATATATATATATATATATATATATATATGTATGTGTATATTTATATTTATATATATATATATATATATATATATATATATATATATATATATATAAAATGAATAAAGCATTATCTTCACAGACAGCAAGATATAGAAATGATTCACTGTGGCCATTTTCAATGAAGGCCTGAGGGAGAAAGCCCCATAAGGAAAAACACATTACAAACTGAGGATAGTAGTAAATGCAAGAGTCTTTTTTTTTTTTTTTTCTTAACATGAGGTTTTTAAACACAAGATTGACATGCTTCAAGTTTGATAAAGTACATGAGAAAAGACATATAACAAACAATGGTGTAACATCAGTAGGCAGAACAGAGAAAGGTAGCAGCTGTTACAGGTCATTTAAAAAAAGAAATAGCAGGAAAAGAAACCGTGGGGAGAAGTGCAGGGGAGCAAACTGAGGAATAAGTTAAGACTTATGACAAGTAGCATAGAAGGAAAAGTTGTGAATATAAAATAGAGTAAGGAAAAATGGAGGGAAAGACAGTAATTGATTTAGTTAGGGCTTTGGCATGTACAGATCTGAGATTTTTGCAGGGTTTCAGTTAATGCTTTTTTGAAATTTTGAATGTGGGGAAGATTTCTAATGTTCCATGGGAGTTTATTCCAATCTAGGAGTGCATATTTAGTATTGTCTTGTTCTTTTATTATTTATCTCTGA
The DNA here is from genome assembly GCF_019279795.1 of Protopterus annectens. NCBI lineage: Eukaryota > Metazoa > Chordata > Ceratodontiformes > Protopteridae > Protopterus > Protopterus annectens. Next base: position 553,914,142 of record NC_056743.1, on the reverse strand, counting down.
GTTAGCTATACAAGTTTTGTCATATTGTTCTTTTTGGCTTATGCATTGCTAAGGAAAACCGATCAGAGCTTCAAAGAGAGTGGGTGGGGGTGTATAGGGATATAATTGAAGGGATGGCAGGACAGGAAGTGGGTTTGTTTAAGGTGGAGTGATTAAGAGACATTTGGGCGAGTAAGAGTTGATGGGGGAATTCTAGCCAGTTTAAAGTTAGCAGGGAAAGGCAATGGTGAGAGTTATAGGGTTGATTTGCTGTGAACCTGGCGATTTTGTTGCGAGTGAGTTATAACTTGATTTTAACAGAGGATTGCAAGTTGGTCAGGCTGGGATAGGCATATAGAAGGCTGGGAAGGAGATAGGCATAGGCAATAGAGAGTCTAGAGTCACTCGTGAGGTATTTTCTATTTCTATAAAGCATCCCAAGTTTTTGATGTGTTTTCCTTTTACAGTTCAGTATGTGCAGATCAATTTTAAGTTGATCATCATTGATCGCACCCAATAGTTTAGAGTATGTATCAACGTTTATGACAGTGTTTTTAAGTGATGTGATCATGCCTGTCAACTGTACAGATTTTCACTAAATGTCCAGATTTTTGCCTCATATTTTTGGCCACCTTTTTCAAAAAGCTATGTTTTTCTGGCAGATGTGTGGCAAGTCATTAAAGACTGAAGATTAAAAGATAATGACAGACGTCTCAGGTTTAGACTTCATACCATTCATATAATTCATGCTAATGTAAAGCCCGTTGGTCTATCAACTTTCTAAGTTTGAAATACTCAAAGTAGCAACAACGTAATTCCAACAATACTGTACAGGATGGCACAACAACTCCTCGGCTTGAACAGGTCACAATTTATTGACAAAACCCATTTGAAATCACAAATAAAGATGATAAAATCTCGATGCAACAGTTAACAGTTAAGTGCTTTCAGCCGACCAAATGCAGACTTCTTCAGAACTGCCATCTTTGTTACAATGTCAGTCTTTATACACGCTGTTTTGGCGCCAAAAACTGTTTGAAAATTTTTTAAAAAGATATTCTCTAACAACAATATTCAATGAAAACTCAACAACAATAATAATAAAGTGCACCGTGCTTCACATATACCCAATGCCCAGACACAAACAAAACAAATACAGATACAAAATTGATACTCAGAATACCTAATAATGTTAAATGAATGTATATGAGTACAAGAGTCAACTAAAAACTAATATATGACTTTTACGCTTATGTACCCAACTAATGGTGAATAATAGGAAACTATATACTATCATAGGTAATTGATATATAAATATATAGATAACATAAAAAATTAAAAACATTTTACTTGAGTGCAATATAAACTTCTATAAAAAAACTTCTATAAAAAATTATGCCAAGCATAAAAACGGTTTTATACTAATATAATCATTAATCTCTGGAAACCTAGTGGCATCTGTTAATATTTGCCATTTACTCTCTTTCATGGCTAACATAGCCTTTACATTACCACCAATCATCATGATGTCCACCTCATCCAAAATAATACATTTAAACTTGTGTTGATCCCCATATTGTAAAATATGTCTACTTAAAGCATTCTTTTTATCTTGGGTTCTTATAGAATACAAATGGTCATAAATGCGACGTCTTAACTGCCTTTCCGTCTTTCCTATGTAAAACGCGGAACATGCTTCACAAGTTGCCATATAAACCATAAAATTTAGTATTACAGTTTCCTGTCCTACTTTTAATATTTGTCTCACTAAAATTCTTTAATTTAAATCCATCTTTCTCATTTATGGAACTACACTGTTTGCATGCTTCGCATTTCACCGTTTCTTTTTTCTTATTTTTAACATCTTGTGTGTTACGTTCCATTATTCTTTTTAAATTTGGACCTGTCTTGTAAATAAATTTGGGAAATGTACCTACTTTCAATGCTAAACTATCATCCATCTTAATCAACTGCCAATGTTGTCTTATAATATTCTCTATATATTTTACTCCTGGTGAATACATTAATACACACACCCCATTAGTATGGTCATGTATATCGTTGTTTTTCTGTGAGGAAAAAACATATGTAGAATTACCTAATAAAGGTTTGTACTTCCTATCCCATTCAGAACTGATGTACCTTACTAAATCCTCAAGTAAATAATCAGGATAGCCTCTTGTACTAAACACTGACCTGATAAACTGTATCTCATGAGACATAATGTCCTTAGTAGATGACATTCTTGCAGCCCTTGTACACTGCCCCTTGAATATATTTTTAAAGACATGTTTAGGATGATTGCTACTAAATTCCAAATAATCGTTTGAAAATGTTTCTTTCCTATATATACTAGAAACAAAACCGTCATCCCCATGACTAATATAAGTATCTAAATAAGCAATCCCCTTTTTCATTATACTTATATGTAAATTTTGAAAAATCTGTTGTATTGTTAAGATATATAATAAAGGAATCTATAAGGTCAATGGGCCCATCCCATAATATAAATAAATCGTCCAAAAACCTTGAATAATATTTTACATATTCATAATACTTACTGTTAAACAAAAATTCTGTCTCCCATTCGAGCATTACTAAATTTGCAAAAATGGGGGCACAAGAGGCCCCCATCGCTACACCCATAGTCTGCTTAAAAAAATCATTATCAAAGTAAATGTAATTGTGGTCTAATACCAGGCCCATCATGTTGGTAATGTGACAAATCTTGTCCCATATCAAATTAGAGAATTTCCTTAAGCTGTTACTGAAATATTCCAGACCAACCTCCTTATGAATGCAAGAAAAAAGATCCATCACATCTATAGTGATAAAAATTAGGTTTCTGTTCCAAATTTGCGGTGTTAGTTTATTTGGAAACATCCAGGAATCCTTAATTAAATGGGGTACATTACTATACACTGGTTTAACCCATCTATCTATGGCCACTCCCAAAGGGAAGGTTTTTGACTTGCTTCCAGATATGATGGGTCTAAATGGGGGATTTTCTCAATAAGGTCAAACAGTTTGGTAAAAAGCTTGAGGTGGGACATGGTGCCAATGCATTTGGAGAAATCTAGGAATAGACAGGAGACTATGTTCTTATGGTCTGTGGCTAGTACTGTTGTTTGGGTGAAGGAAATTAGAGAGTTAGTGGTGCTGTGGTTAGGGTGGAAGCCATGTTTGGTCAGTGTGAGTAGGTTTTCCTGCAGTAGCTAGTCCGGGAGCTACTTATGAATCAGTAACTTAGAGAGGGCAGAATAGAATGGCTATTGGGCAATAATTTTCAGAGATCAGTAGAGTGTCCTTCCGCATAGATACATTGTAGATAGGGATGTTATAACTTTTTTTTCCATATACAGGGGACAGAAGATTCTTGGATAGAACAGTTAATTAGGATGGAGACTGCTTAAGCTAAAGTACTATCAGAAAGCTTTAGGAAGTAGGGTGGTAGGTTATCTGCTGAGGGAGAGCATGGCTTAAGTTTTCTGAGAAGAGTTGGTGGCAGTGTTATGTAGGTCATAGAGGCTAGTTTGAGTGAATAGGTAGTTGTATAACTTAAGGGAGAGGGAATGGGAGGGGTTAGTGGTGTTATGATTCTGGGTTAATTTGGTGATGGAGTCAAATTGGGAGTTAGAAATGGTGACCATTTCCAGGGGAGGGTTGTTAGGAAGAGGGTTAGGTGAACTAGGGCTACCAGAATAGATAATTTTATTTATGCTGTTCCAAAACTTTTTTGAGATTCCTGTGATAGCTTGTTTGGGATATTTGGTAGAAGGTTTTCTTGTCATTGGTGACCTACTTTTTAGGGAGGCTATGGAGTTTGTAGTTTTGGAGGTGTGTCTGGGATTTAAATTTTAATCAGTTTTTCCAAGTATTGCCTTGATCATACATTAGAGAGCAAGTGGACTTTGATAGCCATGGTGCAGATTGGGATTTATTCTATTTTTTTCTAGATGGAGCCAGGGAGTTGAGAATATCTAGGAATATAGTGTTGTATTTGTGTACAGCTTTGTCAAGGGGTAAATGGAGAAGAAAATCCCAATTTATGGAGGAGAATCTATCATTAAATACCAAAGGGTCAAAGTTAGAGAGACAACAATGATCTTTGCATTTGTGTGCTTTACAGTGCTGTTGGGTATATCTTTGGATGCAAATGGGGGGTCACTTTCGGAATCAGGCAGGGTTTTGGAGTTGTGGCAAACGTTCGCATTGGAGACCAGTATCCAGTTCAGGACTGTGCTAGAGTTGGTTGGCTTACATAGTTGGGTTTGGGTCATGATGAGTTGTGTTAAGTCATGCAGATTTATATTGGAGTTAGGAGAATTGGGAGTGAGGGTTTGTCAGTCAATGTTGACATCTCCCAGTATTATAGTTTCATTAGGTATGGAGAGCGTTAACCAGGAGAGAATTTGTTCAAGTACGGGAATATTATGTCCTAGGTTAATATAGATTATAGTTTTTTTTTTTTTGTCTGCTAACTTTGCAATTGACTATTAAGGGTTCTGCTGGTTGAAATTCGGGGGAGGGGGGGTTGTCTGGGTGGAAGATGATGTATCCAAGGGGAATAATTTCATGTCAGTGTTGTGTGGTTTAAGTCATGTTTTCTGTTAGAGTTATGTCAGAGGAGTAATGGGCAATCCATGAATGGAATTCACTGACATTATTAAGAATGCTGCATATATTCAGGAAGTATAATGTTAATTAGGAGGGAGAGTTGGGGGAGGGGGAAGAGTGTCAGGAGTGATTACTATTGAGGGCACCTGGGTTAGGGTGGATTTCTGATAGGAATAATCTTTTGGAGATGAGTGTTAGAGGAGGAATTTTTGGAGCATAAGGTTAGGCATTTGGCCCTGCTTTTTAGGGGATGAGGTAGGTGTAGAACAAGTTTGATCTTGAGAATGAGTGTATTACTGTGGTTTTATAGAAAGGGAGTTATTTCATATATGTGGTGATTTTATAAGTCTGAAGGAGAATTAGTAAGTGTAGTAGAAAAGTTTTGGGGGAGTTAGTATGAAGAAGAGAAGAAGTAGAGGTGAAGATGCATAGCATTCTGTGAGTGGATGAGCAAGTATGTTGGGAGGGAATTGAAGATAAATGGAGGATGGGAAATAAGCTACAAAGAAAGGTGGAAGTCAGTTTTGAAGAATATTCGAGATTGCATATAGAAGGGAGCATTTTGGTGGGTTTTATGGTGAGGAAGTTTTAATTTCTACCAGGAAGTAAAATGGGAAGGTAGTTAGGAAATGGATAATTGGTGTTTGTGTAGATGTGAGAGAGTGCAGAGATGTGATAGGTATGAGGTGGTAAAGGGTGTGTGGGGTAAGAGATCAGTATGAGTAGTTTAGGAAGAGTGGCTAGATAGTGGGTAGAGAAATTTGATTGGAGGTTTACTACAGGAAGAGGAATACTGGGGGGGGTAGCTAAAGTATAGATTTTGAATATTTGGAGTGGGAATGAGGGAAAGGTAAGGGAATGGAGTGAGCCTGAGCATATAGCGAGGGTGAATGGAGTGGGTTGGCCCAAATTCCAATCACAGCAGAGTGTAAAAAAAAAAAGAAACAATCAGCCAGTGTGACTGTAAGTAGTTGCTGGGAAATGCTACACCTATCTTTTTAATTCAACCCTGAGAGTATTGTTGGAACAGATACATTATAAATGGGTGCAGGGAAGCATAAGAACCAGGGAAAGATAGAAATGCTGGGCTAGATCAATAGGTATTAAGAGAGGGAGGGCACAGCCTAGGAAAAGGGGAGAGTAAGAGGACGTTAGATGAAAGGAGGACTTTAGAGAGCTGAGAATGGGTTGCAGGACAAAGGAGTTAACAGTGTTGGTAGAGTAGGTATGCAATAAACAAAACAGAAATGGAACATCAAATTATTACCAACCTGACTGAACAGAATATGTCAAAGATCCTGCTCACCATCACACTTAAAATATACAAATGAAACAACATTAATTAGGTTAAGTTGACCAGAGGAAACAATGCTTGCTAATCACTGTAATAGTCCAACTATATCCTGTAGTAGGATGGTAAGAAAGAAATGCCAAGCTACCGAGCGCTAGCTGCTTGAAACCCCTTTACTCCGCTTCAGTTGCATGTTCTGTAAGAGGCATTCGAGCAGGAGTTATTCAGGAACAAGCAGCTATGACTATTGTTTCTTCCACAGATCATTTAAAATCATTTCATTAGCACATATTTTGTAAGCAGCTCTGTTATAGTTCTGGTAGTACATCAGTATCCTGTGATATCAGTACGGGAAAGTACTCAAGCTACCAAGGTCTTAGCTACTTAAAAACCCCATTTCATAGTTGCAGTGCATAACCTTGGTAAATAATTGCAAGAAAAGTAAGTTCAGAAAAAAGAAACCAAAAAATTATGTAAATAGTACCTCTTTTTCCACAAAATAAAGCTAAGGACAGGAATGAAAAAGGAGAAGCAGGATGGCTAAAATGATGATGCAAAAATGCCAGCAAAGAATTTTAAATGTTGCATGGCATGATGGGAGTGACAACTACTTCAAAAGGTTCAGTCATGCTTGTAGTTAGTATAAGAGGGGGGTTTAAATCCCTGTTTGCTGGCCTAGGTCGGGATTATGTCAGAATGTAAAAAAAATGAAACAATCAGCCAATCCTGAAGAAAGTAAAGAAATAATGGCCACAACATTTTCCTAGTGCAGCTATTTACAGCTACCTACTACCCTGATTATCATACTAAATTAAAATATACAAATGAACCATTGCTGGGGTAGTACATGCTGTTATAATTGGCATTTGATATTTTTGGTGCCCTGATAATGTTCATCATTAGAAATGATACCTGCAAGATCAAAAACAGTCCCCGAAAACCAGAGAAACTGCTCCTTTTGATGATGATATGATATCACCAGTAAAGGTTTGAGATTGGTTTCTACAAGCAACTTCCCTCAAACTCTTTACTTAATAATTGGACATGGATTAGCACACCTTGTCCTTCCTTAGATAAACTATATGTAAGTGAAGTTATGCTAATGAATAGCACAGCATCTAAATGTATTCATTTTATTGGGAAGCTGTGGGGAAATTATTTTTCTAGAACAATTAATCTACTTCTGAAATGATTGCCTCCAGGTTTTTAAGTAGTTTCATACAGATTAAAATAATCATAATGCTGGGAACAATCTGGATGCATTCCTTAATGGGCTAAGACTGCCAGAGTGAGGCAATTAGCAATTCTTGATCTGAAAGCTGTAATTTATTAAGTGCTCAGGAAGAAGTTCGAAAGGAGCATTTTGTCACATGCATCTTGTTCAGTTAATTTATACAGATCAGCTTTCTAATGGAAAAGAGCCGGAAGGATGTATTTATTTATTTTACATTTGTTGACCAGTTAAGTTCAACTGGGCAAAAATATCCCTTTTAGCAGAGTTCTGGGAAGAAAAGATCCAGTACATGCTGTACAAATGAGTCTTTTTACATTATACAACATCAACAATGTCAAGCAAAATACAATTAAAATAAATGTTACCATGTCAAAATGGATACAGTAGTAATTACATATACAGTGGTAAGGCTTCTTGTATTAGTTATAGTCTATAAAGACAGTTAAAAAAACTATGCAGCAGGATAGATTTCCCAATAGTGTACTGAGTTATTTACAAAGGGAGAGTCAGACCTTATACCTATTCTCCAATGGTAAGTGATATGGTATACCATTGTAGTACTAAGATTCGTCATAAAGCTTCATTGTTTGACTTTTGTATGTTCTTCTGGCATGTGGGTTTTTGCAGTTTTCTCCAATATTCTCTCACCTCCCAAAACTTCCTGTTTGGCTGCACTACAATGGCCATGCGCTTGCATCTCAGGTCACAGCTGAAAAGGATCCACTGAGAAAAAGTGCCCTTACCTACCTAGAAAATATATATTTTTTATTTAGAAACAAGCATAGAGTATTAATATTAGCAAAGGACTGATAACAGAACATCTGAACGTATCTAATAAAGTAAATATTTAAAAATCCTTAACTAAAAAGTAATAAAAAAACAAACTATCAAAAATATTAGTTATGCACGGTCATTTGTTCATACCTATTTAGATAGTCAAGTGACGGGAGCTCAATCTAGTGAATATCATTGACCAGTTTAACAATTTACATTCTTACCCCCGGATTTACTAATCTTCCGTGCAGGTCTAGCTTAGTCCTGCATGGAAGTGAACGTTTAGGAGCAAGATGGAAGCGATCCCTGCATATTAATGAGGCGTGCTGCCCCCGAGCTCCTAGACTTAAGCAGGGTGTGTTAAGAGTGCAATGGTCATTTCTGAGAGCAAAGCTATCAGAATAAACATGCCCCTGCAATGTAGAACAGCAGAAAGGGGTATGCAATGAGCGATACCGCTCACAGCTGAACTCATATTCCCACCAACAGTCCCGCTTATGTATAACAGCAACAGAATGTAGAAATAAAATGAAGAAACCCTTTTTTATTTTTAAAATCTGATTACAGTTAACCGTAGGTGCGCGGGTGTGCCCATCGCTTAGCTACGGCTAAAGCACTTAAAAGGCTGAAGAGGATAACAAGGAAGATGTATGCAAATGAAGCAGCATAGCAATAGTGTAGTGGTCAGAGTATTTGCCTTATGAGCAGGCATTCCCGGTTCGAGTCTCACTGCAGCACATTCCATTTTACATGGCAAAGCACATTATGACCAATATTCTTGTCGCATAACCCACTAAATAACATATATTTATGAACTGGAGTACTGCAGTTAATGCATATGTGAGGTGTCAGTGTCATAATGAATAAGGCACTAATAAGCAGATTTAAGCACAAATAAGGAGTAGTAAGCATATTTATGCACTAGTAGGTGGCCTTAAGTCCGTTTGCGCAACAGTAAGCAATGCCTACACTGGCTAAGCAATTCTAAAGCTAACTTTCTGTAAGCAGATGTAACAGCAGGCTAGTAATGCTTACCATTGTGCAAACCCACGCAAACCCTCTTACAACTGCTAAAAAGTGCCTTAATCACTTTGCATCCAGTGGCCCTTGTTCTGCTCATCAACAAAATAAACAGTCACGCAGGTCTTGAACCCAGGACCCTATACACGATAGTCACAGTAGTTATCCACTAAGTCATCACAGAAGTATAGAAGAATGAGGTAGTAGCAGACAAGTCCTCAACATAGTATAACCAAACTGAACCTGTGAAAGGCATCAGTATACTGTCATATGTGCCATAACCCACTACATGTGAACTGGAGTACAGCAGTAAGCCCAGAAGTGAGGTGTAATTGTAA